>NW_026776108.1:0-17578 GCF_027477595.1 Haemorhous mexicanus
CCATTTCAGTGCCATTTTTGGGTTATTTCGGGGCTATTTTGGGTCCATATTTTGGCCATTTTTGGGTTATTTTGGGGCTATTTTGGGTCCGTTTCAGTGCCATTTTTGGGTTATTTTGGGGCTATTTCGGGTCCGTTTCAGTGCCATTTTTGGGTTATTTTGGGGGCTATTTTGGGTCCATTTTTGGCCATTTTTGGGTTATTTTGGGGCTATTTTGGGTCTGTTTCAGTGCCATTTTTGGGTTATTTTGGGGCTATTTCGGGTCCGTTTCAGTGCCATTTTTGGGTTATTTTGGGGCTATTTTGGGTCCGTCTCAGTGCCATTTTTGGGTTATTTCGGGGCTATTTTGGGTCCGTTTCAGTGCCATTTTTGGGTTATTTTGGGGCTATTTTGGGGTCCATATTTTGGCCATTTTTGGGTTATTTTGGGGCTATTTTGGTTCCGTTTCAGTGCCATTTTTGGGTTATTTCGGGGCTATTTCGGGTCCGTTTCAGTGCCATTTTTGGGTTATTTTGGGGCTATTTTGGTTCCGTCTCAGTGCCATTTTTGGGTTATTTTGGGGGCTATTTCGGGTCCGTTTCAGTGCCATTTTTGGGTTATTTCGGGGCTATTTTGGTCCATTTTTTGGCCATTTTTGGGTTATTTCGGGGCTATTTTGGGTCCGTTTCAGTGCCATTTTTGGGTTATTTTGGGGCTATTTTGGGTCCATTTCAGTGCCATTTTTGGGTTATTTCGGGGCTATTTTGGGTCCATATTTTGGCCATTTTTGGGTTATTTTGGGGCTATTTTGGGTCCGTTTCAGTGCCATTTTTGGGTTATTTTGGGGCTATTTCGGGTCCGTTTCAGTGCCATTTTTGGGTTATTTTGGGGCTATTTTGGGTCCATTTTTTGGCCATTTTTGGGTTATTTTGGGGCTATTTTGGGTCTGTTTCAGTGCCATTTTTGGGTTATTTTGGGGCTATTTCGGGTCCGTTTCAGTGCCATTTTTGGGTTATTTTGGGGCTATTTTGGGTCCGTCTCAGTGCCATTTTTGGGTTATTTCGGGGCTATTTTGGGTCCGTTTCAGTGCCATTTTTGGGTTATTTTGGGGCTATTTTGGGGTCCATATTTTGGCCATTTTTGGGTTATTTTGGGGCTATTTTGGTTCCGTTTCAGTGCCATTTTTGGGTTATTTCGGGGCTATTTCGGGTCCGTTTCAGTGCCATTTTTGGGTTATTTTGGGGCTATTTTGGTTCCGTCTCAGTGCCATTTTTGGGTTATTTTGGGGCTATTTCGGGTCCGTTTCAGTGCCATTTTTGGGTTATTTTGGGGCTATTTTGGGTCCGTCTCAGTGCCATTGTCCCCTCTCCCCCAGGGTGACTCGGGGTCCCCCCTGGAGCTGCCGCCGGGGCTGGAGCCGCTGCCGGGGGGTCCCGGGGGGGCCCTGAGGGTCTCGGGGGCGCGGCGGGACCTGGGGGGGCCCTACGAGTGCAGCGTGGACTCGGGGGTGCCGCCCCCCCGCCCGCGCCATCGTCCGGCTGCTCGTCAGATGTGAGGGGGCGGGGCTAAAGGGGTGGGGGAGGGGCTAAACGGGATGGGGGAGGGGCTTAAGGAGTGGGGGAGGGGCTAGAAGGGGTGAGGGAGGGGTTAAATGGGGACTCGGGGGTGCCGCCCCCCACCCGCGCCATCGTCCGGCTGCTCGTCAGATGTGAGGGGGCGGGGCTAAAGGGATGGGGGAGGGGCTAACCGGGCGGGGGGAGGGGCTAGAAGGGGTGGGGTTAATGGGGAGGGGCTAAATGGGGACTCGGGGGTGCCGCCCCCTTCCTGCGCCATTGTGTGACTTGGTCAGATGGGAGGGGGCGGGGCTAAAAGGATGGGGGAGGAGCTACAGGGGGTGTGGTTACTGTGGGAGGGGTTAAATGGGAGGAAGGGTTTAAGGGGCGGGGCTAATGAAGGAGGGGACAAAGAGGGAGGAGCAAATGGGAAATGGGCGGGGCTAACTGTGGTGGGACAAAGGATAGGAGCCAATTGTGGGCGTGGTCACAACGAGGGCGGCCAATGGGGGTTGCCCTGATGGTGAATCAGCCAATGAGAGCGTCCAACAGGGGGCGCCCTCCTCCTGACCCCTCCCCCTCCCCCTTTTCAGACGGTCCCGAGATGGAGGCGGAGCCAGAGGAGGGGGAGGGGCCGGGGGCGGGGCCTGGGGTGGTGCTGGTGCCCGAGGGGGCGGAGTCAGCGACGCTGCGGTGCCGAGCCCGGGGAGTGCCGGGGGTGGAGCTGAGTTGGGAGAGGAATGGGAGGAGCCTGCGAACTGGGGAGCCCGGGTGAGGAACTGGGATAAACTGGGAGGGACTGGGATGGGTAAAAAGGGGATTGGGGGTTACTGGTTTATACTGGGAGGGGCTGGGAGTGGATTGGGAGGGACTGGGAGGGACTGGGATGGGTCAAAAGGGGATTGGGGGTTACTGGTTTATACTGGGAGGAGATTGGGGCTCTTCCCAGTTGACCCCAGTCCATCCCAGTTCATACCAGTATGGCCCAGTTTGTTCCATTGACCCCAGACCACCTCAGCTCCTCCCAGTTTACCCCAATCCTCCTCCAATCCCCTCCCAGTCCTTCCCAGTAACACCAACCCCCAAACCAGTAGAAACCAGTAACCCCAAATGCCCTTTTAATCCCTCCCAGTCCCTCCCAGTCCCCCCCAGTCCCTCCCAGTTCCCCCCCAGTCCCCTTCAATCCTCCCACAGTCCCTCCCAGTCTCTCCCAGTAACGCCAATCCCCCAACCAGTATAAACCAGTAACCCCAAATCCCCTTTTAACCCCCTCCCAGTCCATCCCAGTCCCTCCCAGTCCCCCTCAATCCCCTCCCAGTCCCCCCCAGTCACTCCCAGTCCCTTCCAGTCCACCCCAATCCCCTCCCAGTCCCCTCCCAATCTCCTCCCAGTCCCTCCCAGTCCAACCCAATCCCACCCCAGTCCCCTCCCAGTCCCTCCCAGTCCCTCCCAGTCCCTCCCAGTCCCCCCCAGTCCCACCCCAGTCCCCTCCAATCTCCTCCCAGTCCATCCCAGTCCCCCCCAGTCCCTCCCAGTCCCCCCCAATCCCATCCCAGTCCCTCCCAGTCCCTCCCAGTCCCTCCCACTCCCCTCCCAGTCCCTCCCAGTGCCCCCCCTGACCCCAGTCTCCCCCATACTGGTCCCAGTTCGCCGTTCCAGGAGCTCCAGTGGCGGGAGGGGCCCTGGACCAGCTCCGTGCTCAGCGTCACCAACGTCACCGGGGCCCCCGCGCGCGCCTGCGCCGACGCTTCCTCCAGGCCCACCAGTCCCACCAGTCCCACCAGTCCCACCAGGCCCCCCGGCCCCGCTACCGCTACCAGAACGTGCCGTCGGACTGGGAGCACTGGGAGCACTGGGAGGGGGCCAACGGCACCGTGGGCGTCTTCGACTGCGTGGCCACCAACGAGAGGGGCACGGCCAGGAGGAGGATGAGGCTGCGGCTGGGGGGTGGGGCTGGGACTGGGAGGGACTGGGAGGGACTGGGAGGGGATTGGGGGGGACTGGGAGGGACTGGGAGGGACTGGGAGGGGATTGGGGGGACTGGGAGGGGATTGGGGGGGACTGGGAGGGACTGGGAGGGACTGGGAGGGACTGGGAGGGACTGGGAGGGGATTGTGGGGGACTGGGAGGGACTGGGATGGGATTGGGATGGACTGGGAGGGGATTGGGATGGACTGGGAGGGGATTGGGAGGGACTGGGAGGGGATTGGTGGGGCATTGGGATGGACTGGGAGGGACTGGGAGGGACTGGAAGGGAACTGGGGGAACTGGGATGGGATTGGGAGGGACTGGGAGGGTCTGGGATGGACTGGGAGGGGATCGGGGGGGGACTGGGATGGACTGGGGGAGACTGGGAGGGACTGGGATGGGATTGGGGGGGACTGGGAGGGAACTGGGATGGGACTGGGAGGGACTGGGAGGGGATTGGGGGGACTGGGGTGGGATTGGGTTGGACTGGGAGGGACTGGGGGGGGATTGGTGGGGCATTGGGATGGACTGGGAGGGGATTGGGGGGGACTGGGAGGGACTGGGAGGGACTGGGAGGGGATTGGGGGGGACTGGGAGGGACTGGGATGGGACTGGGAGGGACTGGGACAAACTAGGAGGGACTGGGGGGAATTGGTGGGGGACTGGGAAGAACTGGGGAGGGATTGAGGGGGACTGGGATGGACTGGGAGGTACTGGGAGGGAATTGGGGAGATACTGGGAGGGGATTGAGGGGCACTGGGATGGACTGGGAGGGGATTGGAGGGGACTGGGATGGACTGGGATGGGATTGGGGGGGACTGGGAGGGGATTGGGGGGACTGGGAAGGACTGGGATAAACTGGGAGGGGTTGGGAGGGGTGGGAGGGGTAAAATGGCACATGGGGTTACTGGTTTTTACTGGTTTGGGGTTGTGGGTAACTGAGAAGGGCTGTGAGGGGACAGGGAAGGGACTGGGATGAACTGGGAGAGACTGGGAGGGACTGGGAAGGGGTAAAAAGTAAATTTGGGGCTACTGGTGTATACTGGGAGGGACTGGGAGGAGCATTGTGGGTACTGGGCTCATACTGGGAGTATCTGGGATTGTACTGGGGTCGTACTGGGAGCACTCTGGGCTCACAGTGGGAGGAACTGGGAAGGGCTAAAACCTGGATTTGGGGTGACTGGTTTATACTGGGAGGGACTGGGAGGAGCACTGTGGGTACTGGGCTCATACTGGAAGCACTGGGCTCATACTGGACTCATACTGGGAGCACTGGGCTCATACTGGGAGCACTGGGATCACACAGGGATTGAACTGGGATCATACTGGGAGCACTGGGCTCATACTGGGAGCACTGGGCTCATACTGGGATTGTACTGGGATCACACTGGGAGCACTGGGCTCATACTGGGAGCACTGGGATCACACAGGGATTGTACTGGGATCATACTGGGAGCCCTGGGCTCATACTGGGAGCACTGGGATCACAGTGGGATTGAACTGGGCTCATACTGGGCTCATACTGGAAGCACTGGGATCATACTGGACTCATACTGGGAGAACTGGGCTCATACTGGGATTGTACTGGGATCACACTGGGAGCCCTGGGCTCATACTGGGAGCACTGGGATCACACAGGGATTGTACTGGGCTCATACTGGGAGCACTGGGCTCATACTGGGCTCATACTGGGGGTTACTGGGAGGCCAGGGGTGTCTCACGGGCTCCGTCCCCGCCCCCAGACCGGCCGGACCCCCCGCGGGCCCTGCGGCTCTCGGGGCTCTCGGGGACCTCCCTGAGCCTGGCCTGGGAGCCGGGCTGGGACGGCGGCCTGCCCCAGCACTTCCTGCTCCGGTAGGGGGCGCCCTGACCCTCCCCGAGCCACTTCCGGTTTCCAGAACGAGCTTCCCGTTCCGCCCACACTGACTTCCGGTTATTTAGAGCGATCCTTGTACCACTTCCGGTCTTTATGCACCAACTTCCGGTTGCTTTTTGCAACTTCCGGTCTCCCATACTAACTTCCGGCCGCTTCCATCGTTCCCAGGGTTACTTTCGATTCCCCCCCCACAAACTTACTGTTCAGTTGCGTCACTTCCGGTCCATCAAACGACACTTCCGGTTCTGTTGGGTCGCTTCCGGTCGACCCATGCACGCTTCCGGCCCCTTACAGCCTTCTCTGCGTTACTTCCGGTCCCCCCCAACAAACATCCGGCAAATCCGGGTCACTTCCGGTCCGCCCACCCCAGTTTTGGTTTCATTATTGGTTCCATTTTTGGCTCCGCCCACTTTTTGCCTCCTCACGGGGTTTCCCGACCCCTGCACGCTTTAACTTTTGGCCACGCCCCCTCCTCACTTTTTCTCCTACCCTCCCACAGCGCAGACGGGCCGGACGCCCCTCCCCCACCCGCCGCTCTCGTCACTTCCGGTTTCTCCCTGACGCTGAGCGGGCTTCGCCCGGACACGCCCTATGACGTCACCGTGCGCGCGCGCAACGCCCGCGGGGACAGCGCCCCCGTGCGGCTGAGAGCCGTCACTTCCGGTAGGGAAATGGCGCCAAAACCCGAAATTGAAGCCAAAAAGGAGGGGGCGGGGCCTGGGGATGACGTCAGACAAAGGGGAAATGGCCGCCGGAAGCCCTGTTAAGAACTTCCGGTTGTATCCCGGAAGCGGTGAAGTGCTGGGATGAGATTTTTGATAACCGGATGTCGCCAAGACGGAACCGGAAATGGGGGGGGGGGTTAAGGAAACCGGAAGTTGTGCGGGAAACCGGAACTCGCCGCTTCTGATGGTAAAAAAAAAGGCTGAAACCGGAACCGGAAGTTAGAGCACTACCGGAAGTGTGGGATAAACCCGGAAGCAGCCATGAAAAACGACTGGAAGAGGGTGGGCGTGGCCAGAGACGCAATGCAGGCTGGGATAGGACCCGCAGGTGAACCGGAAGTGACCAAAACCTGACCGGAAGTGACTTTTTTCCCCTTTCCCTTCCCTCCCAGCCGTGCCCGAGGCCCCGCCCCCGCGGTGGGAGGAGCCGGCAGCGCCCCCTGGCGGCGCGGAGGACCCGGCGCTGCCCGTCCTGCAGGGGGCGCTGGCGGCGCTGGGTGGGCTCCTCCTCCTGGCTGCGCTGGGGGCGGGGCTCGGTTGCTGCTACTTCCGGTGGGGGCGGGGCTTGCACCGCCGAGCGGCCGAGGAGGGGGTGGAGACGGTGAGGGGGGAGGGGCAAGGTGGGGGCAGGGCGGGTGTGGGGGAGGGGTAAATTTAAAAGGGGAGGGGCCAGCTTTGTAGGTGGGGGAGGGGCAGTTTTGGACATGGGGGAGGGGCGGGTTTAGAGGTGGGGGAGGGGCGACTTGGAAGTTTATGGGTGGGGGAGGGGCGGGTTTAGACGCAGCAGAGGTGTGGATTCAGGGTGGGGGAGGGGCCATTTTTGGGCGTGCCTTGCAGTGACCCCGCCCCTCCCTCACCCCCAGCCCAGCTCTGAAGGTTCCCGGGGCCCCCCCAGCTCTGGCTCCGCCCCCTGGGAGCCGCCCAAGGGTGAGTGGGGGGAGGGGCGGGGCGGTGGGAGGAGGGGAGGGGCTGGTGCCCATCCCCCACCCCTCACCTGCCGCCCCTCCCCCCCCAGGGGCGGAGCCTCACCTGTACGAGGAGGTGGAGCCGTGGGGGGGCTACGAGGAGGTGAGGGGGGAGGGGCGGGGTGGGGGGGAAGGGCCTGAGGTGGGGGAGGGTCGTGGGGAGGATTTAGGGGTGGGGGAGGGGCTGAGGATGAGATTTAGTGGTGGGGGAGTGGCCTCAGGTGGGGGAGGGGCAGAAAGACTCCAGAAAAGTGGGGGAGGGGCCCAGGAGGAGATCCTGGGGTGGGGGGAGGGGCTGGGAAGGGAATTTAGGGGTGGGGGAGGGGCACAGAAAGAGTCCAGAGGCCTGGGGGGAGGGGCCGGAGGTGGGGGAGGGGCCACAGGAGGTGTTTTGGGGTGGGGGAGGGGCAGAAGGCGAGTCCAAGAGGTGGGGGAGGGGCCCAGGAGCTGCTTTGGGGGGGGTGGGGGAGGGGCCAGGGGATGGTTCAGGGGTGGGGGAGGGGCAAAGAGCAGCTCTGACCCCTCCCCCTCCCCCTCCCCTCCCCCCCCAGGTGCCCCCGGAGCCGCTCGTGACCCCCCAGGGGGAGCTGGTCTGAGGGGGCGGGGCCTCGGGCAGAGCCCCGCCCACAAATAAACCACACCCCTTCCCAGTTCCAACCAGTGCAGTCTGCTTCCTTCCCAGTTCAAACCAGTCCATCCCAGTTCCTTCCCAGTTAATCCCAGTTAATCCCAGTCCTCTCCAGCCCCTCCCAGTTTATCCCAGTCAGGGCTGTCTCAGTCCCAGTTTGTCCCAGTTTGGGTTATCTCAATCCCAGTCCGTCCCAGTTCATTCCAATCCCTCCCAGCCCCTCCCAGTTCATCCCAGTTTGGGTTATCTCAATCCCAGTCCCTCCCAGCCCCTCCCAGTTCATCCCAGTTTGGGTTATCTCAATCCCAGTCCCTCCCAGTCCGTCCCAGTTCATTCCAATCCCTCCCAACCCCTCCCAGTTCATCCCAGTTTGGGTTATCTCAATCCCAGTCCCTCCCAGTCCATCCCAGTTCATTCCAATCCCTCCCAGCCCCTCCCAGTTCATCCCAGTTTGGGTTATCTCAATCCCAGTCCCTCCCAGTCCATCCCAGTCCCTCCCAGTCACACACCAACACCTCGGCACAGCCCTAACTTCACCTTTATTGCCGTCCCGCTCCCTCCCAGTCCCTCCCAGTTTGTCCCAGTCCGTCCCAGTCCGGGTTATCTCAGCCCCAGTCTGTCCCAGTCCATCCCAGTTCGGGCCATCTCAGGCCCAGTCTGTCCCAGTTTGTCCCAGTTCAGGCCATCTCAGGCCCAGTCTGTCCCAGTTTGTCCCAGTTCAGGCCATCTCAGGCCCAGTCTGTCCCAGTTTGTCCCAGTTGGGGCCATCTCAGGCCCAGTCTGTCCCAGTCCATCCCAGTTCGGGCTATCTCAGGCCCAGTTTGTCCCAGTCCGTCCCAGTTGGGGCTATCTCAGGCCCAGTCTGTCCCAGTCCGTCCCAGTTGGGGCTATCTCAGGCCCAGTCTGTCCCAGTCTGTCCCAGTTTGTCCCAGTTCGGGCTATCTCAGGCCCAGTTAGTCCCAGTCCATCCCAGTTGGGGCCATCTCAGGCCCAGTCTGTCCCAGTCCATCCCAGTTTGGGCCATCTCAGGCCCAGTCTGTCCCAGTTTGTCCCAGTCTGGGCCATCTCAGGCCCAGTCTGTCCCAGTTTGTCCCAGTTCGGGCCATCTCAGGCCCAGTCTGTCCCAGTCCGTCCCAGTTCGGGCCATCTCAGGCCCAGTCTGTCCCAGTTTGTCCCAGTTGGGGCTATCTCAGGCACAGTCTGTCCCAGTCTGTCCCAGTTTGTCCCAGTTGGGGCCATCTCAGGCCCAGTCTGTCCCAGTCTGTCCCAGTTTGTCCCAGTTTGGGCCATCTCAGGCCCAGTCTGTCCCAGTCCATCCCAGTTCGGGCCATCTCAGGCCCAGTCTGTCCCAGTTTGTCCCAGTTGGGGCCATCTCAGGCCCAGTCTGTCCCAGTCTGTCCCAGTTTGTCCCAGTTGGGGCCATCTCAGGCCCAGTCTGTCCCAGTCTGTCCCAGTTGGGGCTCTCTCAGGCCCAGTCTGTCCCAGTTTGTCCCAGTTGGGGCTATCTCAGGCCCAGTCTGTCCCAGTCTGTCCCAGTCCATCCCAGTTGGGGCTATCTCAGGCCCAGTCTGTCCCAGTTTGTCCCAGTTGGGGCCATCTCAGGCCCAGTCTGTCCCAGTCTGTCCCAGTCCATCCCAGTTGGGGCTATCTCAGGCCCAGTCTGTCCCAGTCTGTCCCAGTTGGGGCTCTCTCAGGCCCAGTCTGTCCCAGTTTGTCCCAGTTGGGGCCATCTCAGCCCCAGTCTGTCCCAGTCCATCCCAGTTGGGGCTATCTCAGCCCCAGTCTGTCCCAGTCTGTCCCAGTTTGTCCCAGTTGGGGCTATCTCAGGCCCAGTTTCTTCTTCTCGCGCTGTTTGCGCCTCACCACCTCCAGGTTCCGATCCTTCCATTGGCTCTTGCGCAGCTTGATGGGCCGGCTGCCCACGTACTTCCCTGGGGGAAACTGGCCTTACTGGGAGCACTGGGAGGGACTGGGAGGGACTGGGGGGGGACTGGGATGGACTGGGATAAACTGGGAGGGGATCCGGGCGGACTGGGGGGGACTGGGAGAGAGTGGGAGGGGCTGGGAGGGACTGGGATGGACTGGGATGGACTGGGAGGGGATTGGGAGAGAGTGGGAGGGGCTGGGAGAGACTGGGATGGACTGGGAGGGACTGGGAGGGGATTGGGAGGTTGGGGGTCCCCAGAGTTCCCACTATGATTCCAATGTCCCCGATGTCCCCAGTGTCCCCGGATCCCCCTGATGTCCCCAGTGTCCCCAGGGTGTCCCCAATGTCGCCAGGGTGTCTCCAGTGTCCCCGATCCCCTCAATGTCCCCAGTGTCCCCAGGGTGTCCCCAAACTGTCCCCAATGTCCCCAGGGTGTCCCCAGACTGTCCCCAATGTCCCCAATGTCCCCAGGGTGTCCCCAGACTGTCCCCAATGTCCCCAAGGTCCCCAGGCTGTCCCCAATGTCCCCAGAGTGTCCCCTCACCGTTCATCTCGCGCATGGCCCTGACGCAGTCGTTGGGGTCCTTGAAGGACACGAAGCCGTAGCCCCAATGTCCCCAGGCTGTCCCCAATGTCCCCAGGGCTGTCCCCAATGTCCCCAATGTCCCCAGGCTGTCCCCAATGTCCCCAATGTCCCCTCACCGTTCATCTCGCGCATGGCCCTGACGCAGTCGTTGGGCTCCTTGAAGGACACGAAGCCGTAGCCCCAATGTCCCCAATCTCCTGGGTGCTCCCAATCCCCCTGATGTCCCCAATGTCCCCAGGCTGTCCCCAAGGTCCCCAGGCTGTCCCCAATGTCCCCAAGGTCCCCTCACCGTTCATCTCGCGCATGGCCCTGACGTAGTCGTTGGGGTCCTTGAAGGACACGAAGCCGTAGCCCCAATGTCCCCAATGTCCCCAATCCCCCCGATGTCCCTGATCCCCTGGGTGTCCCCAATGTCCCCAGGCTGTCCCCAATGTCCCCAGGCTGTCCCCAATGTCCCCTCACCGTTCATCTCGCGCATGGCCCTGACGCAGTCGTTGGGCTCCTTGAAGGACACGAAGCCGTAGCCCCAATGTCCCCAATCCCCTGGGTGTTCCCAATGTCCCTGATGTCCCCAACGTCCCCAGGCTGTCCCCAATGTCCCCAAGGATGCCCCCAATGTCCCCTCACCGTTCATCTCGCGCATGGCCCTGACGCAGTCGTTGGGGTCCTTGAAGGACACGAAGCCGTAGCCCCAATGTCCCCAGTGCCCCCAATCCCCCCGATGTCCCCAATGTCCCCAGACTGTCCCCAACGTCCCCTCACCCACCGTTCATCTCGCGCATGGCCCTGACGTAGTCGTTGGGGTCCTTGAAGGACACGAAGCCGTAGCCCCAATGTCCCCAGTGTCCCCAATGTCCCCAGGCTGTCCCCAATGTCCCTTTGGTGTCCCCAGGCTGTCCCCAATGTCCCCTCACCCACCGTTCATCTCGCGCATGGCCCTGACGCAGTTGTTGGGGTCCTTGAAGGACACGAAGCCGTAGCCCCAATGTCCCCAATCCCCCTGATGTCCCTGATCCCCCCAGTGTCCCCAGGCTGTCCCCAACGTCCCCAGGGTGTCCCCAAGGTCCCCAGGCTGTCCCCAATGTCCCCAATGTCCCCAGACTGTCCCCAATGTCCCCTCACCGTTCATCTCGCGCATGGCCCTGACGCAGTCGTTGGGGTCCTTGAAGGACACGAAGCCGTAGCCCCAATGTCCCCAGTGCCCCCAATCCCCCCGATGTCCCTGATCCCCCCTGGGTGTCCCCAGACTGTCCCCAGACTGTCCCCAACGTCCCCTCACCGTTCATCTCGCGCATGGCCCTGACGTAGTCGTTGGGGTCCTTGAAGGACACGAAGCCGTAGCCCCAAAGTCCCCAATGTCCCCTGGGTGTTCCCAATCCCCCTGATGTCCCCAATGTCCCCAATGTCCCCAGTGCCCCCAATCCCCCCGATGTCCCTGATCCCCCCAGTGTCCCCAATGTCCCCAATGTCCCCAATGTCCCTGATGTCCCTGATCCCCTCAGTGTCCCCAAGGTCCCCAGGCTGTCCCCAATGTCCCCAATGTCCCCAATGTCCCCTCACCGTTCATCTCGCGCATGGCCCTGACGCAGTCGTTGGGGTCCTTGAAGGACACGAAGCCGTAGCCCCAATGTCCCTGATGTCCCTGATCCCCTGGGTGTCCCCAATGTCCCCAATGTCCCCAGGCTGTCCCCAATGTCCCCTCACTCACCGTTCATCTCGCGCATGGCCCTGACGCAGTCGTTGGGGTCCTTGAAGGACACGAAGCCGTAGCCCCAAAGTCCCCAATCCCCCTGATGTCCCTGATCCCCCCAGTGTCCCCAATGTCCCCAGGGTGTCCCCAATGTCCCTGATGTCCCTGATCCCCTCAGTGTCCCCAAGGTCCCCAGGCTGTCCCCAATGTCCCCAGACTGTCCCCTCACCGTTCATCTCGCGCATGGCCCTGACGTAGTCGTTGGAGTCCTTGAAGGACACGAAGCCGTAGCCCCAATGTCCCCAGTGCCCCCAATCCCCCCGATGTCCCTGATGTCCCCAATGTCCCCAGGCTGTCCCCAATGTCCCCAGGGTGTCCCCTCACCGTTCATCTCGCGCATGGCCCTGACGTAGTCGTTGGGGTCCTTGAAGGACACGAAGCCGTAGCCCTTGGTCTTGCCCGAGCGCTTGTCCCGGATCACCTTGGCCTTCAGGAAGGACGGGAAGCGCCCGAAGGCGCGGCCCAGCGTCTCGTCGTTCACCTCGTTGCCCAGGTCCCCGCAGAAGATGCGGAAATCGTCTGAGTTTGGGGCGAAAAACGGCGATTTTGGGTCATTTTGGGGTTCTGGAATCATTACTGAGGTTATGGGGTCGTTACGAGGTCACACAGGGTCACGGGGACACCCCAAAGGTCGTGGTCAGGCTCAAGGTGTCACCATTGACCTCATTCTCCAAATCCCAAAGAAAGATCTGGAAATCGTCTGAGTTTGGGGCGAAAAACAGCGATTTTGGGTCATTTTGGGGTTCTGGAATCATTACTGAGGTTATGGGGTCGTTATGAGGTCATGCAGGGTCACGGGGACACCCCAAGGTCGTGGTCAGGCTCAAGGTGTCACCATTGACCTCATTCTCCAAATCCCAAAGAAAGATCTGGAAATGGTCTGGAATTGGGGTGAAAAACGGCGATTTTGGGTCATTTTGGGGTTCTGGAATCATTTCTGAGGTTATGGGGTCGTTACGAGGTCATCCAGGGTCATGGGGACACCCCAAGGTCGTGGTCAGGCTCAAGGTGTCGCCATTGACCTCATCCCATAAATCCCAAAGAAAGATCTGGAAATGGTCTGGAATTGGGGTGAAAAACGGCGATTTTGGGTCATTTTGGGGCTCTGGAATCATTACTGAGGTTATGGGGTCGTTAGGAGGTTACACAGGGTCATGGGGACACCCCAAGGTCGTGGTCAGGCTCAAGGTGTCGCCATTGACCTCATCCCACACATCTCAAAGAAAGATCTGGAAATGGTCTGGAATTGGGGCGAAAAACGGCGATTTTGGGTCATTTTGGGGTTCTGGAATCATTACTGAGGTTAGGGGGTCGTTATGAGGTCACACAGGGTCACGGGGACACCCCAAGGTCGTGGTCAGGCTCAAGGTGTCACCATTGACCTCATTCTCCAAATCCCAAAGAAAGATCTGGAAATGGTCTGAGTTTGGGGTGAAAAACGGCGATTTTGGGTCATTTTGGGGTTCTGGAATCGTTACTGAGGTTATGGGGTCGTTATGAGGTCACGCAGGGTCATGGGGACACCCCAAGGTCGTGGTCAGGCTCAAGGTGTCACCATTGACCTCATTCTCCAAATCCCACAGAAAGATCTGGAAATGGTCTGGAATTGAGGCGAAAAACGGCGATTTTGGGTCATTTTGGGGTCATCATAAAATTCTGGGATCATCACAGAGTTTTGGGGTCCTGGGGGGACCTCGGGGTCAGGACCTGGCTCAGGATCTTGTCCTGGACCTCGTTCCCCAAAACGCCACAAAACCCGTCTGGGTTTGGGGCAAAAAACGGCGAATTTGGGTCATTTTGGGATTTGGGGTCATTGGTGACGTCACGGAATCGTTCTGGGCTCAGCCAGAGGTCTGGGGACACCCCAGAGGTCACCTGGGGACCCCCAGTCCCTCCCAGCCCCTCCCAGTATAAACCAGTAACGTCCCAGTCCCTCCCAGTTTATCCCAGTCCCCCCCAATCCCATCCCAGTCCTCTCCCAGTCCCTCCCAGTCCCCCCCAGTCCCTCCCAGTTTATCCCAGTCCCTCCCAGTCCCCCCCAATCCCCTCCCAGTCCCCCCCAATCCCCTCCCAGTTCCCCCCAATCCCCTCCCAGTTCCCCCCAGTCCCTCCCAGTTCCTCCCAGTCCCCCCCAATCCCCTCCCAGTTCCCCCCAGTCCCCCCTAATCCCATCCCAGTCCCTCCCAGTCCCCCCCAATCCCCTCCCAGTCCCTCCCAGTGTCTCCCAGTCCCTCCCAGTCGCATCCCATTCCCCCCCAGTCCTCTCCCAGTCCCATCCCAGTCCCTCCCAGTCCCATCCCAGTCCATCCCAGTCCCTCCCAGTTTATCCCAATCCCCTCCCAGTCCCTCCCAGTCCTCTCCCAGTCCCTCCCAGTTTATCCCAATCCCCTCCCAGTCCCTCCCAGTTTATCCCAGTCCATCCCAGTCCATCCCAGCCCCTCCCAGTCCCTCCCAGTCCCCTCCCAGTCCCTCCCAAACCCCTCCCAGTCCCTCCCAGTACAAACCAGCGTCCCACTCCAGCAGACTGGGATCCTCCCAGCTGCTCCCGGCCGCCGTGCGGATGCAGCGCTTCAGCCGCTCGCCCCGCCCCTTCCGCTTGTCCTCGGCCGCCGGCTCCGCCCCCACCTGCGGGACGCCTGTCAATCACCCGGGACACGCCCACCCCCACCCGAGACCCACCCACTCGGCTCTAGCCACGCCCAACCCACAATGACTCCTAAATTTGGGGCTCCGCCCATTTCTAGGCAGCCGCGCCTTGTCCTAATGGACACCTGTCAATCACACAGGACACGCCCACCTTGAAGGAAAACCCCAAGTTTGGAAGCTCCGCCCCCTTTTGGATCTCCCCACCCTATCTCTATAGGCAGCTGTCAATCAGCTGGACACGCCCACCTCACTGCAGACACACCCACTCCACTAGGGACACGCCTACTCCTCTCTAGCCATGCCCAACCAATTAAAACACCTCCTAAATTGGTGGCCCCGCCCCCTTTTGTGCAGCCTTGTCTCACAAGAATGTGTCAATCAATCTGGACACGCCCACCCCACCCAGGACACGCCCACTCCACTCTGGCCACGCCCAACCCATTTAAATAAACCCTAAATTTAGAGGCTCCGCCCCCTTTCCCAAAGCTCCACCCCATCCTGAGGCACAGCTGTCACTTCTCCTGGCCACGCCCACCCCACCGTGGACACGCCCACTCCTTTCTGGCCACGCCTACCCAGTGGAAATGCCCAAATGTGGGACTCGCCCCTCATTTGCATAGCCCAACCCACATCCTGACAGGCATCTGTCAATCATCTGAAACACACCCACCACCTAGCCACGCCCACTCTTATCTGGCCACACCCACCCAGAAGAAAGGCCTCGAATTTGGAGGCTCCGCCCCCTTTTTCCAAGCCCCACCCCAGCCTGATCAACACCTGTCAATCACTCAAGACACACCCACATTCATCTGGCCACGCCCACCCACTCAAGAGGCTCCACCCCTTTTCCCACAGCCCCACCCACTTGCTCATGGACACCTGTCAATCACACATCTGTGGACACACCCACCTCTCACCACGCCCATTTCCCCCTCCTTGCCACACCCATCCATCCCTGAGGCCACACCCCCTTGGCCACAGCCACGCCCCTATGAACACCTGCCAATCATTTCCTACAGCCACACCCACTCATCTCCAGCCCCACCCACTCCATGCGTGGAAGCCCCGCCCCTTTTACCTCCACCTATATCTCAAGCTCCACCCCCTCATTTTTAGCCCCACCCACCCCCATTTTCCACCCAGGCCCCGCCCCTTTTACCTCCACCTATATCTCAAGCTCCACCCCCTCATGTTTAGCCCCACCCACCTCCATTTTCCACCCAGGCCCCGCCCCTTTAAACCCCGCCCACCTCAGGCACAGGGAAGGGCGGATCCTGTGGGCGTGGCCTGCGCAGGGGGCGTGGCACCGGTGCGATGTGGGCAGGGCCAGGGCGTGGCTCCGGAGGGGGCGTGGCCATGGCAGGGGGCGGAGCCGGGAGGCTGGGCCCAATCCGAGGCTCTTCAGGGGGCGGGGCCCTGGGGGGCGGGGTCTCCTCCTGTGGGGGTGGGGTCAGAATGGTTTAAGGGGCGGAGCCTCGTGGGGTAAAGCAGGGTGGCGATAAAAGGGGAGGGGCTTAAAAGGGAGTGGCAAAGGGGGCGTGGCTGACTGGATTTTAAAGTGGGTGGGGTTAAAGGGGCGGGGTTAAAAGGGGCGGGACCTCCTGTATGGGTAAAGGGGTGGAGCTAAAGGGGGAGGGGCTAAAAGGAGAGGAGTTAAAGGGGGCGGGGCCTCCTGTGGGTGGGGTAAAGGGGGAGGGGTGAAAGGGGGCGGGGTTACAGGCAGCAGGGGTAAAGGGGGAGGGGCTAAAAGGAGATGAGTTAAAGGGGGCGGGGCCTCCTGTGGGTGGGGTAAAGGGGGAGGGGTTAAAGGGGGCGGGGTTACAGGCAGCAGGGGTAAAGGGGGAGGGGCTAAAGGGAGATGAGTTAAAGGGGGCGGGGCCTCCTGTGGGTGGGGTAAGGGGGAGGGGTCAAAGGGGGCGGGGTTACAGGCAGCAGGGGTAAAGGGGGAGGGGCTAAAAGGTGGGGAGTGAAATGGGGAGGGGCTAAAGGGGGCGGGGCTAAGGAGTGAAGGCTAAAGGAGGAGGAGTTAAAGGGGGCGGGGTCAAAAGGGGCGGGGTCAAAAGTGGGTGAGGATAAGAGAGCTCAAGGGGGAGGGGCTAAAAGGGGAGGGTCCTGGAGGGGCGGGGCTTTGGGGGAGAGGCTAAAGGGGGCGTGGCATCCTCTTAAGGGAGAAGGATTGGGGAGGGAGGGGCCTAAAAGGGGGCGGGGCCACAGGGGGGACATTTGGGGGGGTTTGGGGACACTGGGGGGGTCCTGGGGACACTGAGGGGACATTGGGGGGCTTTGGGGACATTTGGGGACATTGGGGGGGTCCTGGGGACATTTGGGGACACTGGGGGGGGTCACGGGGACATTTGGGGACACTGGGGGGGTCCTGGGGACACTGAGGGGACACTGGGGGGGTCACGGGGACATTTGGGGACATTGGGGGGGTTTGGGAACATTTGGGGACACTGGGGGGGTCACGGGGACATTTGGGGACATTGGGGGGGTTTGGGGACATTTGGGGACATTGGGGGGCTCACAGGGACATTTGGGGACATTTGGGGACATTGGGGGGGGTCACGGGGACATTTGGGGACATTGGGGGGGGTCACAGGGGGGGACATTTGGGGACATTGGGGGGGTGACGCAGCATTGGGGACACCGAGGTGACACTGGGGGTGTCCTGGGGACATCAGGGGACATTTGGGGACACCAAGGTGACACTGGGGGGGTCACGGGGACATCTGGGGACACCGAGGTGACACTGGGGGGGTCACGGGGACATCTGGGGACATTTGGGGACACTGAGGTGACACTGGGGGGGTCACGGGGACATCTGGGGACATTTGGGGACACCAAGGTGACATTGGGGGGGGTCACAGGGACATCAGGGGACATTTGGGGACACCGAGGTGACACTGGGGGGGGTCACAGGGACATCAGGGGACATTTGGGGACACCGAGGTGACACTGGGGGGGTCACGGGGACA
>NW_026776109.1:0-17482 GCF_027477595.1 Haemorhous mexicanus
ACCCCCGGGACCCCAAACCCACCCCAAAACACCCCCGGAACCCCCAAACCCGCCCCAAAACACCCCCGGGACCCCAAAACCCGCCCCAAAACACCCCGGGACCCCAAACCCCGCCTCAAAACACCCCCCCGGGACCCCAAAACCCATCCTGAACACCCCCAGGACCCCCAAACCCACCCCCAAAACACCCCCAGGACCCCAAATTCCCACCCCGCACCCCCCGGAGAGCGCCAAACCCCCAACCGCCAAAACACCCCCCAGGGAGCCCAAATCCACCCCAAAACACCCCCAGACCCCAAACCCACCCCAAAACACCCCCCCGGGACCCCAAACCCGCCCCCAAAACACCCCCTGAGACCCCAAACCCACCCCAAAACACCCCCGGGACCCCAAACCCACCCCACCCCCAAAACACCCCCTGGGACCCCAAACCCACCCCAAAACACCCCCTGAGACCCCAAACCCACCCCAAGACCCCAAACCCACCCTGAAACACCCCCCAGGACCCCAAACCCACCCCAAAACACCCCCCACGACCCCAAACCCGCCTCAAAACACCCCCGTGGACCCCAAATCCGCCCCCAAAACACCCCCCGGGACCCCAAACCCACCCCAAAACACCCCGGGACCCCAAACCCACCCCCAAAACACCCCCTGGGACCCCAAACCCACCCCAAAACACCCCTGAGACCCCAAACCCACCCCAAGACCCCAAACCCACCCTAAACACCCCCCCAGGACCCCAAAACACCCCCCAAAACACCCCCAGGACCCCCAAATTCCCACCCCCGCACCCCGCGGGACCCCAAACCCGCCCCAAAACACCCCCCGGGACCCCAAATCCACCTCAAAACCCCCCCCGGGACCCCAAAACCCACCCCAAGACCCCAAACCCACCCTGAACACCCCCCGGAACCCCAAACCCACCCCAAAACACCCCCCCGGGACCCCAAACCCCCCCCAAAAACCACCCCCAGGACCCCAAATTCCCACCCCGCACCCCCCGGGACCCCAAACCCGCCCCAAAAACACTCCCCGCGACCCCAAACCCACCCCAAGACCCCCAAACCCACCCTGAACACCCCCCGGGATCCCAAATCCACGCCCAAAACACCCCCCGGGACCCCAAATTCCCACCCCGCACCCCCCGGGACCCCCCTCCCAGCAGTCGCCGAGCCTGGGGAGGGGGCGCTGCAGCATTGGGGGAGGGGGGGGGTCAGCACCCCCGAAACACCCCCCAGAACATCCCAAAACTCGGGGGGGTAGGGGCTCGGGACCCCCAAATCCCCCCCCTCACCGAGTGCTTGGGCAGGTCTCCTGGAAGCAGCGGCCCAGCGGTTTGTGGGGTGTGGGGCCGGGGGGGCGCGGGGGGTTTGCTGCCGGCCGGCCGGGCTGCGCGGGGTGCGCCAGGAGCCCCCCCCCGGCCCGGGGAGCCCCCTCGGGGGGGCGCGGCTCGATTCGATGCACCTGGACCGAGGCCTCGGGGGGGTGATGGACCCGCACGTTCACCAGGGGAGGGGGCACCTGCGCTGGGGGGCAGCGGCACCTGGGACCCCCCCCCCCCCGAACCCCAAAATCCCAAAACACGGGACCCCCCAAAATCCGGAACCCTGGAACCCCCCCGAACCCCAAAATCCCAAATCCGGGACCCCCCAAAACCCAAAATTCGGGACCCCCCAAAACCCAAAATCCGGAACCCTGGGACCCCCCCGAACCCCCAAAATCCGGCAGCCCGGAGACCCCCCCCAAAACCCAAAACCCGGGACCCCCCCAAAACCCAAAATCCGGAACCCTGGGACCCCCCCGAACCCCAAAATCCGGCAGCCCGAGACCCCCCCCAAAAACGCAAAATCCGGGACCCCCCCAAAACCAAAACCCCCGCACCCCGAGACCACCCAAAATCCGAGACCCCCCAAACCCAAAATCCGAGACACCCCCCAAAACCCCAAAATTCGGGACCCCCCAAAACCCAAAATCCGGAACCCTGGGACCCCCCCCGAACCCCAAAATCCCAAAACCCGAGACCCCCCCCAAAACCCAAAATCCGGAACCCTGGGACCCCCCCGAACCCCAAAATCCGGCAGCCCGAGACCCCCCCCCCAAAACCCAAATCCGGGACCCCCCCAAAACCCCGCACCCCGAGACCACCCCAAAACCC
Source organism: Haemorhous mexicanus (assembly GCF_027477595.1). Classification (NCBI taxonomy): domain Eukaryota; kingdom Metazoa; phylum Chordata; class Aves; order Passeriformes; family Fringillidae; genus Haemorhous; species Haemorhous mexicanus. Next base: position 2,159 of record NW_026776109.1, read on the forward strand.
GGGACCCCCCCTGGAGCCCCCAAACCCAGAACTGGCACCTCTCGACCCCCCAAAATCCAGCACCCTGGACCCCCCAAGCCCCCAGACCCACAACTGGGACCCCCTCGAACCCCAGCACCGGCACGCTGGGACCCCCCCCCAAACCCCCCCAAAATTTGCAACCGACACCCCAAAACCTTCCCCGAACCCCAAATCCCAGCACCTTGTGACACCCCCCAGACCCAGCACGGCCCCGTGAGACCCTCCCCCCAACCCCAGTAGAACCCCCTGGGACCCCCCCCCCCAATATGGGCACCCCCAGAACTCTCTGCCCCCCCCCAAACCCCCCAAACCCCCCAGACCCCCCAGACCCCCCGGTACCTTCAGCCGAGTGGTGCCCCGGCCCCAGGGGCACGACGAAGGTGGCGTGGCTGGACGTGCCCCCCCCCCGTGCCCCCCCCCCGTGCCCACCCCCACCGTGGGCTGCCCCGGGGGGGGGCTCGGGGGGGCGCCGCCGCCCCCCCGGGGCCATCGGCGATGACCTGGACGGCGTAAACGGCGACCTTGGAGCCGGGGGCGGGCTCGGGGGGGGAGTCGGGGGGCGCGGGGGGGGGGCGGAAGGGGGGAGCCCCCCGCCCCCTGCTCGTGCCCCCCCCGCGGGGACCTGGCAGAAGCGGCCGGTGAAGTTGGGGGGGCACAGGCAGTGCGAGCGGGAGCTGCACTGGCCGCCGTTCATGCAGGGCAGGGGGCACACCACTGCGGGGAGAGAGAGCCCTGAGACCCCCGGACGGCACCCTGAGACCCCCGGAGAGCGCCCCCAACCCCCTGAGACCCCCAGAGAGCACCCCAACCCCCTGAGACCCCCGGACGGCACCCTGAGACCCCCGGAGAGCACCCAAATCCCCTGAGACCCCCGGACGGCACCCCAATCCCCTGAGACCCCCGGACAGCACCCAAATCCCCTGAGACCCCCGGAGCGCCCCCAAATCCCCTGAGACCCCTGGAGAGCACCCCAATCCCCCTGAGACCCCTGGAGAGCACCCCAACCCCCTGAGACCCCCGGGCAGCACCCAAACCCTCTGAGACCCCCTGGACAGCACCCTGAGACCCCCGGACCGGCACCCCAATCCCCTGAGACCCCCGGACAGCACCCAAACCCCCTGAGACCCCTGGACAGCACCCTGAGACCCCCGGATGGCACCCCAACCCCCTGAGACCCCCGGAGAGCACCCCAATCCCCTGAGACCCCCGGACAGCACCCAAATCCCCTGAGACCCCGGGCAGCACCCTGAGACCCCCGGAGAGCACCCCCCAATCCCCTGAGACCCCCGGACGGCACTCCAATCCCCCTGAGACCCCCAGAGAGCACCCCCAATCCCCTGAGACCCCTGGACAGCACCCTGAGACCCCCGGAGAGCCCCCAAATCCCCTGAGACCACCCCGAGCCCCCCCAGGTCCCCTCTGTCCCCTCTGTCCCACCCCGGTCCCGGTGCCGTCACAGCTCCATCCCCGCTGTCCCCACCTTGGCCCTGTCCCCAGCCCTGTCCCCACCCTCATCACAGTCCCGGTGCTGTCCCCACACCTGAGCCATCCCTGTCCCCCGTGTCCCCAATCCTTGTACCTGTGTCCCCATCCCTGTCCCCCTGTCCCCAACCCTGTCCTCGTGTCCCCATCCTTGTACCTGTGTCCCCATCCCTGTCCTCGTGTCCCATCCGTGTCCCCATCCCTGTCCTCGTGTCCCCATCCCTGTCCCCGTTGGTGCCCCCATCCCTGTCCTCGTGTCCCATCCCTGTCCCCATCCCTGTTCTCGTGTCCCCATCCTTGTACCTGTGTCCCCCATCCCTGTCCCCATCCCTGTCCTCGTGTCCCCATCCCTGTCCTCGTGTCCCATCCCTGTCCCCATCCCTGTTCTCGTGTCCCCATCCCTGTCCCCCATCCCTGTCCCCGTGTCCCTATCCCTGTCCCCGTGTCCCCATCCCTGTCCCCGTGTCCCTGTCCCAGTGTCCTGGTGTCACTCATCCACGTGGAAGCCAGACCTGGTCAGGGTGTCTCCCTGGGTGTCCTCGTGTCCCCATGGGTGTCCCTGTGTCCCCCGATCCCGGGTGCCACTCACCCACGTGGAAGCCGGAGCCGGTCAGGGTGTCCCCTGTCCCCATGGCTGTCCCCATCCCTGTCCCCATGTCCCCATGGCTGTCCCTGTCCCCCGGTGCCACTCACCCACGCGGAGCCGGAGCCGGTCAGGGTGTCCCTGTCCCCGTGGCTGTCCCCATGTCCCCATCCCTGTCCCCCGGTGCCACTCACCCACGCGGAAGCCGGAGCCGGTCAGGGTGTCCCTGTCCCCATGGCTGTCCCTATGTCCGTTCCCATCCCTGTCCCCGTGTCCCCATGGCTGTCCCCATGGCTGTCCCCATGGCTGTCTCTGTCCCCCGGTGCCACTCACCCACGCGGAGCCGGAGCCGGTCAGGGTGTCCCTGTCCCTGTGGCTGTCCCCATCCCTGTCCCCATGTCCCCATGGCTGTCCCCATGGCTGTCCCTGTCCCCCGGTGCCACTCACCCACGCGGAAGCCGGAGCCAGTCAGGGTGTCCCTGTCCCCGTGGCTGTCCCTATGTCCGTTCCCATCCCTGTCCCCATGTCCCCGTGGCTGTCCCCGTGTCCCCATCCCTGTCCCCCGGTGCCACTCACCCACGCGGAAGCCGGAGCCGGTCAGGGTGTCCCTGTCCCCGTGGCTGTCCCCATCCCTGTCCCCGTGTCCCCATGGCTGTCCCCATGGCTGTCCCTGTCCCCCGGTGCCACTCACCCACGCGGAAGCCGGAGCCGGTCAGGGTGTCCCTGTCCCCATGGCTGTCCCTATGTCCGTTCCCATCCCTGTCCCCATGTCCCCCATGGCTGTCCCCGTGTCCCCATCCCTGTCCCCCGGTGCCACTCACCCACGCGGAAGCCAGAGCCTGTCAGGGTGTCCCTGTCCCCATGGCCGTTCCCGTCCCTGTCCCCGTGTCCCCAAGGCTGTCCCCATGGCTGTCCCTGTCCCCCGGTGCCACTCACCCACGCGGAAGCCGGAGCCGGTCAGGGTGTCCCTGTCCCCATGGCTGTCCCTATGTCCGTTCCCATCCCTGTCCCCCGTGTCCCCAAGGCTGTCCCCATGGCTGTCCCTGTCCCCCGGTGCCACTCACCCACGCGGAAGCCGGAGCCGGTCAGGGTGTCCCTGTCCCCATGGCCGTTCCCATCCCTGTCCCCGTGTCCCCATGGCTGTCCCTGTCCCCCGGTGCCACTCACCCACGCGGAAGCCGGAGCCGGTCAGGGTGTCGGCCGCGTGCCCGTTCTCGCCGATCAGGGTCATGTTGGAGCCGGGCTGGCACGAGTCCCGGCACAGCCCCTTCAGACACGTCCTCCGGCAGATCAGGGGGGCGAAGACCACCTTGAAACGCTCCCGGGCCACGGCCGCGCCCCCCCCCGCGCCCCCCCCAGCGCCGCCAGCGCCGCCAGCGCCGCCCAGAGCCCCCCCCAGCGCCACATGCTGCCCCCGCACCCCCGCGACCCCCCGCGACCCCCCGCCCCGACCCCGCGGCCGCCGAGGGCTCCGGGCCGGGCGCTGCGGACCCCTCGGTGGAGGGGGGGGGGGTCCCGGACGCTGCGGACCCCTCGGGGGGGGCTCCCGGAGCCTTGGAAGGGTCCCGGCAGCCCCTCGGGGTGCGGGGGGGGGGGGTCCCGGCTGTCTGTCCCCTCTCAAGTCGCTCCCCCCCGGCAGTGCCGCCCAGCCCGGAGGCCGAGGGGTCCCTTTTGGGGGTCTCCGGGCTGCGGGGTCCCCTCGGCGGCCCTGGGGGTGTCCCGGAGGCCGTGCCCCCCCTGGCGGGTGCGGGGGTCCCCCCCCAGGGGTGTCCCGGGCTGCGGGGTCCCCTCGGCGGACACGGGCTCCCCTCGGGGGGGGTGTCCCGGGCTGCGGGGGTGGGCGGGGGGATCCCGCCGGACTCGCGCGGTCCCGCGGCCGCCTGGGATGGCGCTGGGATGGGGGGGGGGGGGGGGGGGGGCGGGGGCCGGGCCCTGGGGCCGCTCCAGGAATTGGGGGGGGGGGGCGGGGAGGTGGGGGAGGGGAGGAGCCCGGATGGCCGGGCCGGTTCCAGCGGCGGGCGCGGCGGGACGGGAGGGGTGGGAGCCCCCCCCGGGTGGGACCCCCCTCCCCCAAAACTCTCGGGATTTGTCCCGTTTGGGGGGGGCGGGCGGTGGGAATTCCCTGGAGCCCCCCCAGGATGGGGTACGGGCTCCCCCAAACTCCTGAGACCACCCGTGGGGAGGTGCGGCCCTCTGGGACGACTGAGACCCCCCCCAAAAGAGAAACGGGGACCCTCCCAAACTGCTGGGACACCCCCATGGGGAGATGGAGCCCCCCCGAACCCCCCCAAACGCCAAAACCCCCACACGGAGGGGGGGGCGGGGAGATGGGATCCCCCAAACTGGGACCCCCACCAGGGTGGAAAGGACCCCACCCCCCCCCCCCCCAAAGCGCTGGGACCCCCCCCAGGACGGGGGGTGGGGGCGAGTGGGACCCCCCCAAGCCCAGATTGCCCCTCCAAGGGGGGGGTGAGACCCCCAAAGACAGAGACCCCCCCCCCACTCTCGCCCCCCCAGGCAGGACGAGGCGCCCCCGGCAGTTTTGGGGTCTCGGGAGTTTTATTTGGTCACAGTCGCCCCCCGGAGCTCCCGGGACCCCCGTCCAGTGTCGGGACCGCCCGGGGGCGGGGCTTCCGCTGAGGGGGCGGGGCCTCAGCGCGCCCACCAATCAGGGCGGAGCTTCCTGCTTTGCCCCAAGAAGGAGGCGTGGTTTCCTGCCGTATGGCCCCGCCCGGGAGGGGCGGGGCCTTTGTAATGCCCTTTGCTTTGACCAATGGCGCGCCAGCTTGGGCGGGGCTTCCGCCTTCGCAGATGTCAATCACAGCCGGTGGGGCGTGGTCTGCGAGACGGGCGAGGCTTGCTGCTGTCAATCCGTCCATCGCGGCCGCTCATTGGTCACCGGAGGGTGGCGGGGGCGGGTCGAAGGCGCGGCGGGCTCTCTCATTGGTCGGTGAAGGGGTCTCGGGGGCGGGGCTCGGCGGGGGGCGGGGCCCGGCGCGGCCCCGCGGACACGAAGCTCCACGGGTCGATGCGGGGGCGGAGCGGGGAGGGGCGGGGCCGGGCGGGGCCTGCGGGGAAGGGCGGGGCTTGGGGGCGGTGCGAACCCCAAAACCGCCTCCCGACCCCCCAGAACTGCCCCCCAGACCCTCACGCCACCTCCCCCACCGCCCCCCAGCCCCACTTACCCCACTCGGGGGTCCCAGCTGGGCTCAGCTCTCGGGGTCTCCGAGCCCCCCGGGGTGATGGCTGCAACCCCAGCTCGGGGGTCCCGGGGGTCCGGGCACGACGTGGCTCAGGGGTGCCGGGGGTCCCGGGGGTCCGGGCACGGCCCTGCTCGGGGGTCCCGGGGGTCCCGGGGGTCCTGGCCCCTCCTTGCTCGGGAGTCCAGGACCAATTCAGCTCCAGGGTCCTGGGGGTCCGGGCTGGCCTCTGCTCGGGGGTCCCGGGGGTCCTGGGGGTCCCGGGGGTCCGGATTCCACTCGGGTCCGGGGACCCGGGGGTCCGGGCTCGCCCCTGCTCGGGGGTCCCGGGGGTCCCGGGGGTCCGGACTCCGCTGGGATCGGGGGATCCGGGAGTCCGCGCTCGGCTCGGCTCAGGGGTCCTGGGGGTCCCGGGGGTCCGGAGCCCGCTGGGGTCGGGGGATCCGGGGCTCCGGGCTTGGCTCGGCTCAGGGGTCCCGGGGCTCCAGGCACGGCCGGTCTCGGGGGTCCCGGGTGACTCGGGGGACCCCAGGGTGCGCTCCCAGCGGCGCGGGGACAGGCGCAGGAGGCCGGGGGAGGGCGGGGGGCTGCGGGGGGACTCGGGGGGCGCCAGCTCCCGGCCCAGCCCCAGCGACGCCAGCAGGGCCGAGCCCTTCAGCAGCGCCCGCCGCAGCAGCCGGGGGGTCCCTCCCCGAGACCCCCGACCCTCCTCGGCCTCTGGGGGCCCGGCCTCGCCTGTGGGACACGGCGGGGTCAGCGTGGGGAGGGGGCCGGCGGGTGGGACCCCCCCCCCCCAGCCCCGAGCCCACCCGGACCCACCGTTGGGGGACGCGTCCCCCGGGCTCAGCTCCTCCGTGTCCAGGTACCAGGTGGTCTCGTCCGGGCGCAGGCGGCGCCTGGGGGGGACACCCGAGTGTCCGGGGGGGGTTCCGGTGTCAGGGACCCCCATCCAGACCCCCCACAGAAGGGGGGGTGGGACACACACCTGCCATTGGGGGCACTGCCCCGCCCCCCGCGGCCCCGCGGCGGCTCCTCCTCCTCCTCGGGCTCCACTGGGGACACAGAGGGGGGGACATGGGGTCACGGGGGGGGTCACGGGGGGGTCACCGGCCGGGTGGTGTCACCGCCCCCCCCCGGGGATGACGTCACTCACGCTGGATGGCGCGCAGGCGGGGGAAGGGGGGGGATTCCCCCGGCCCATCCTCGGGGTCGTGGTTCCGGGGGTCCCCCCCAGGTGAGGCCTGGACCGTCAGGCGGTGCTTGAAATCTGGGGAGGGGGGAGCGCCGGGGTCAGGAGAGCCCCCCCAAAACCCCCAACGGGCACCCACACACCCTCCAGCACCCCAAAATCCCCAGAGCCCCCCCAAAGCTCCTCATACCCCCCTGGCTCCCTCAGCACCCCCAAATCCCCTGGACCCCCAAATCCCCCAACACCCCCCCAAATCCCCCTGGCTCCCTCAGCACCCCCAAATCCCCTGGACCCCCAAATCCCCCAACACCCCCCTAAAGCCCCCTGGCTCCCTCAGCACCCCCAAATCCCCTGGACCCCCAAATCCCCCAACACCCCCCCAAATCCCCCTGGCTCCCTCAGCACCCCCAAATCCCCTGGACCCCCAAATCCCCCAACACCCCCCAAAGCCCCCTGGCTCCCTCAGCACCCCCAAAGCCCCCAAGACCCCCATCTCCCCTAAGACCCCCCCAGAACCCCCCAACCCCTAAATCCCCCCCCCGCTCCCCCCAAACCCCAGCACCACCAAATCCTCCCCACTCCCCCCCCCCCTTCGAAGCCCCCAGCCCCATTTCCCCACCCTGGGGCATCCCAATGAGATCCGCCGGTTTCCGTGGCCTCCGGAAGGGGGGTCGGCGTCTCTTGGGGGCCGGGGGGGGCCGGGGGGGTCCCCTGAGCATGAGGCTGAGCTCCCGTTCCAGCACCTCGAGCTCCCGGCGGGCCACGGCGGCCTCGCGCTGCCGCAGCGCCTCGGCCTGGGAGCGCTGGGCCCGCGAGGTCCTGGCCACGGCCTCCTCCCGGCTGCGCAGCTCCTGGGGGGGCACCGCACACCGGGGGGCTCGGGGGGGTCGGGGGGCTTCGGGGGACAACGGGGACAATGGGACAGGGGGGCACCGAGTGACAGCGGGGCAGGGCAGGGCTAATGGGGAGGGGTTTGGGGGTCCCTGAGGGGTTTTGGGGGGGTCTGGGGGTGTGCCTGGGGGGGTGATGGGGTTTGGGGGTTGGGGGTGTGGGGGGTTTTAGGGGGTATCTTGAGAGTTGGGGGACTCAGGTGTTTGGGGGGGGGGTCCCAGGTGTTTGGGGAGGGGTCTTAGGTGGTTGGGGGGGTCCCAGGTGGTGTTGGGGAGGGGTTCCAAGAATTGGGGAGGGGTCCCAGGTACTCAGAGGGGTGTTCCAGGTGTTTGGGGGGGGGTCCCAGGTGTTCATGGAGGGGTCCCCGCTGCTCTGAGGGGTGCCCCAGGAGTTTGGGGAGGGGTCCCAGGTGTTTGGGGGTGCCCCAGGTGTTGGGGAAGGATCCCAGGTGCTCAGGGGGGTGCCCCAGGAATTTGGGGAGGGGTCCCCACCTTCTCCCTCGCCCTCAGCTCATCGAAGAGCCCCTGGATCTCGCGGCGCCAGGACTCCTGCAGGGAGTGGAAGGACTCGGGGGGCCCCAGCCCCCCCGGCTCCAGCCCCCCCAGGCGCCGCAGGATGGTCCCGAAGCCCGGCCGCCGGTGGGGGTCCTGCTCCCAGCAGGCTGAGGGGGGGAACCGGGGGTCTTGGGGGGGCTCCTGAGGGACCCCCACATCCCACAGGTACCCCCCAGGTACCCCCCCCCCAACCCCTCAGCAACCCAGGGGTCCGAGCACCCCCCAAGCTCCTGAGGACCCCAATATCCACAACCCCCCGACCCCTCTGATTCCCCACGACCCCCACGACCCCCCCAGCCCCCCCGTACCTGCCATGAGCTGGGCGAAGGGCGGGGGGCAGGTGGACGGGATGGGCAGGGTCAGTTTGTTGACGGCCACCCCGTAGGCCACGGCCAGCCCGTCGATGCCCCGGTACGGCACCTCCCCGGTCAGCAGCTCCCACAGCAGCACCCCGTAACTTTGGGGGGCACCAGGAAGGGGTCAGACCCCCCAAAACTACCCCACACCTCTGCAGGTACCCCCCGTAAATCGCCTACACACCTCCCAAACCTGCAGCTCTGTGATCTCACAGAGTCTGGAGAACCCCAAATCCCAAAATCCAAATTTTGGGGTTTGGACACCCCGAACCCCAAATTTCCTCCCTGCCAGGACCCCCCAGGACCCTTCCCCACCTCCAGACGTCGCTGCCCTCGGAGAAGGCGAATGCCTGGACATAAACCTCCCAAACCTGCAGCTCTGTGATCTCACAGAGTCTGGCGAATCCCCAAATCCCAAAATCCAAATTTTGGGGTTTGGACACTCCCAAAATCCAGACCCAACCCCGAGTTTCCTCCCTGCCAGGACCCCCCAGGACCCTTCCCCACCTCCAGACATCGATGCCCTCGGAGAAGGCGAATGCCCGGACATAAACCTCCCAAACCTGCAGCTCTGTGATCTCACAAACTCCGGTGAACCCCAAATCCCAAAATCCAAATTTTGGGGTTTGGACACTCCCAAAATCCAGCCCGAACCCCAAATTTCCTCCCTGCCAGGACCCCCCAGGACCCTTCCCCACCTCCAGACGTCGCTGCCCTTGGAGAAGGCAGATACCTGGACATAAACCTCCCAAACCTGAAGCTCTGTGATCTCACAGACTCCGGCAAACCCCAAATCCAGCCTGAACCCCAAATTTCCTCCCTGCCAGGACCCCCCAGGACCCTTCCCCACCTCCAGACGTCACTGCCCTCGGAGAAGGCAGATACCTGGATATAAACCTCCCACACCTGCAGCTCTGTGATCTCACAGAGTCCAGTGAACTCCAAATCCCAAAATCCAAATTTTGGGGTTTGGACACTCCAAAATCCAACCCGAACCCCAAATTTCCTCCCTGCCAGGACCCCCCAGGACCCTTCCCCACCTCCAGACGTCGCTGCCCTTGGAGAAGGCAGATACCTGGACATAAACCTCCCAAACCTGAAGCTCTGTGATCTCACAGAGTCCAGTGAACTCCAAATCCCAAAATCCAAATTTTGGGGTTTGGGCACCCCGAACCCCAAATTTCCTCCCTGCCAGGACCCCCCAGGACCCTTCCCCACCTCCAGACGTCACTGCCCTTGGAGAAGGCGAATGCCCAGACATAAACCACCCAAACCTGCAGCTCTGTGATCTCACAGACTCCGGCAAACCCCAAATCCAGCCTGAACCCCAAATTTCCTCCCTGCCAGGACCCCCCAGGACCCTTCCCCACCTCCAGATGTCGCTGCCCTCGGAGAAGGCAGATACCTGGATATAAACCTCCCAAACCTGCAGCTCTGTGATCTCACAGACTCCGGCAAACCCCAAATCCACCCCGAACCCCAAATTTCCTCCCTGCCAGGACCCCCCAGGACCCTTCCCCACCTCCAGACGTCGCTGCCCTTGGAGAAGGTGGATGCCCGGATCACCTCGGGGGCCATCCAGGCGTAGGTGCCGGCCGCGCTCATCTTGGTGGTTCGCTGCCACTCGCGGGCCAGCCCGAAGTCGGTGATCTTCAGCGTCTTCCCGCTCACATCGTCACCCACCACGGGCTGGGCCAGCAGAACTGGGGGGGCACGGGCTCAGGGACACCCCCAAACTGCGACCCACCCCCCCCCCCCAACACCTGGGGTCTTCTCCCCCCCCCCCCGCTGGAAACCGCGGGGTTGGGACACACACCCCGTCCTGCTGGGGACAGGCGGGACCCCCACCCTGGGGATGCTGGGGGCACCAATGTCTATGATCCCCCACCCTCGGGACCCCAATTTTTGTGATCCCCCACCCTGGGGACCCCAATACCCGGGATCCCCCACCCTGGGGACCCCAATTTCTGTTATACCCCACCCTTGAGGACCCCAATACCTGTGATCCCCCACCCTGGGGACCCCAATACCTGTGATCCCCCACCCTTGAGGACCCCAATACCTGGGATCCCCCACTCTGGGGACCGCAATTTCTGTTATCTCCCATTTTTGGGGACCCCAATACCTGCGATCCCCCACTTTTGGGGACCCCAATACCTGTGATCCCCCACCCTTGAGGACCCCAATACCTGTGATCCCCCACCCTGGGGACCCCAATACCCGGGATCCCCCACCCTCGGGACCCCAATACCTGTGATCCCCCACTCTGGGGACCCCAATGTCTGTGATCCCCCACCCTCGGGACCCCAATACCTGGGATCCCCCACTCTGGGGACCCCAATGTCTGTGATCCCCCACCCTCGGGACCCCAATACCTGTGATCCCCCACTCTGGGGACCCCAATACCTGTGATTCCCCCACTCTGGGGACCCCAATACCTGTGATCCCCCACCCTCGGCGACCCCAATGACTGCCCCCCCACCCTTCTACCCCCAACCCCCACAACCCCCACCCCTCCAAGACCCTCCCGCTTAGCCCACCCCCCCCAAAATCTCACCATTGCTGGACTTGAGGTCTCGGTGGATGAGCGGCACGGGGGTCCCGCTGTGCAGGTAGCGCATCCCCCGCGCCACCTGGCGAGCCCAGTCCAGCAGGACGGCGGGGGGGACCCTCCGTCCGGCCAGGGCCCTGGAGAGCGGCCCCCCCGCCGCGAACTCCATCACCAGGCACAGGTGGGGGGGCTCCAGGCACACGGCCCGCAGCGCCACCACGTTGGGGTGTCGCAGGCGGGCGTAGAGCCGCGCCTCCCGCCGCAGGCTGGCCGCCCCCGCCGCCCCCGCGTCGCCCCGCGCCGCCTTCACCGCCACCACCTGGCCCCGCCAGGTGCCCCGGAAAACGCGGCCGAAGCCCCCGGCCCCGATCACCTCCTCCAGCCGCAGCTCCCCGAAAGCCGCCCGGGCCGGTTCCCAACCGCCCGGTGGGGACGGGGAACGGGAACCGCCCGGGGATGGCGGGGAGGGAGAGCGGGACCCACCCGGGGAGGGAGGGGACGGCGAACGGGAGCCCCCCGGGGATGGGGAGGGGGAGCGGGACCCCCCTCTGGGGGAGGGGGGGAAAGGGGAGCGCCGTGGGAAGAGGGGGGACAGGGGGGGGGGATGGGGAAAGGGGAGGGGAGGGGGAGTGAGACCCCGCCGGGGGGGAGGATGGGGAGGGGGGGGATGCCCGGCCCCACTCCATGGGGTGCGACCCCCCCTCCCCCAGCTCCGGCCCGCTGGGGGTGGGCTTTGGGGGGGTCCTGAAGCTGCTCGGGGGGCTTGGGGAGCCCCTGTGAGTGCCCGGGGGGGGTCCTATGGGTGCCCGGGGGGGGGGTCTATGGGTGCCAGGGGGTCCCCATGGGGTCCCTTTTTATATCCTGGGGGGGGTCACTGGGGTCACCTGAGCCCTGCAGGTGCTGCCGGTGAGGTCTGACAGCTCTGGGGGTCCCCGTGCAGCCCCCCCGGGGGGGGTTCCAGGGGGTCCTGGGGGGGTCCTCACACCTCACGTGGTCCCTTATGGATCCTATAGGTGCCCTATAGGTCCCGTCACTGCCGGGGGTCCCGGCGGGTTCTCACAGCACCTGAACGCTCCTGGGGGTCCCTATGGATCCCGGGGGTCCCCACGGCTCCCCGCGGTCCCGGTTGCTCCTCAGACTCTCTGTCGCTCCCCGGGGATCCCCCCGATCCCGGTGTCACCAATGGGTCCCCGGAGCCCCCAGGGGGTCCCTGCGCCCCCTCCCCAACCCTCCACGGCCCCCCTGCGGGCCCCGGAGCCCCCCCGCCCCCCGCCCCGGTGCCCTCCCTCCCCGTGCTCCGTCCCCTCCTCCCCGTCCCGTCCCCCGGGGCCCCCCGCGCCCCGTCCCGTCCCCGCCTGGTCCCGCCGGAGCCCCCGCGGCCCGGGGCGGGGGAGGAAGCGGCGTCCGGCGGCGTCCCCGGGGGGGCGCAGGGGGCGGCCCGGCCGCTCTGGGCTCCCGGGGGTCCGGCGGATCCCCGCGCTTGCTGAGGCGGCCCCGGGAAGGCGGAGCCGGGACATTGTCACCGGGACAAAGGAAAAGGAACCAGCGCCGGACGGGGCGGGCCGGGGGCACCGGACGCCGTGGGTGGGGTTGGGGGGGGGGGAAGGACCGGACGAGAGAGGCCGGAGCGGGGAGGGGGGGAGCGGCGCTGACCCCGGGACCCCCGCACCGGGCTGGGGGAGGCGCTGGTGCCCCGGTGGGCTCACGGGGCACCGTGAGCGGAGCCCGGCGGGGCGGCGGGGCGGGCCCGGATCCCGGGTTGGGGAGGGGTCCCGTGCGCGCCCCCCGTTCCGGGCGGGGCCCCCAAGGCCGGGGTGCGGCGCCGCCCGCCGCCGCTGGGGGGCGCCCTCCGCGCTCGGGGGCACGGCGGGGCTTGGCCACGCCCACACCCGGAAAGAGGCGTGGCCTCTCCACCGAACGGGGCGGGGTGTAACGAAATGGGCGTGTCCAGTGGGAGGGGCGTGTGTGCGTGACGTCATTATTGCGCGCACCCGGAAGCGGCGCCGGGACCCCGGGGAGGGTTCGGGGGTCCCGGGGAAGGCTCGGGGGGTCCCGGGGGGGGGTTCCGGCGCCGCCATGGCGGGGGAGGCGGTGCTGCAGGTGCTCCGGCAGGGCGTGTGGGCCTCGCTGACCGGCGGCTGCTTCCTGGAGCCGCAGCTGGGAGCGTTCGCCAACTGCGTGCGGCTCTACGTGTGGCTGTTCCTGCTCGGGCTGCCGCTGGGCCTCTACTCGGTGCGACCGGGGGGTCCCGGGGGGTCCCGGCGGGTCCCGGGGGGGGCTGAGGGGTGGGGGAGGGGCTGAGGGGGGTCCTGTGGAGATGGGGGGGGTGGGGGTCTTTAGGGGCATTTTAGAGGGGTTTTTGAGGGTCTTTAGGGGGGTCTTTGGGGATCTTTAAGGGGTCTTTATGGGGGTGTTTGGAGGGGTCTTTAGAGGGTCTTTGGGGGTCCTTATAGGAGATCTTTGGGGGTCTTTATAGAGGGTTTTGGAGGGGTCCTTAGAGGGTCTTTGGGGGTCTCTATAGGGGGTTTTGGAGGGGTCTTTAGAGGGTCTTTGGGGGTCCTTATAGGGGGTTTTGGAGGGGTCCTTAGAGGGTCTTTGGGGGTCTTTAAAGGAGATCTTTGGGGGGTCTTTATGGGGGTGTTTGGAGGGGTCTTCAGAGGATGTTTATGGGAATTTGGGGGGGGTTAGGGGTCTTTGGGATCTATGGGGGGGGTCTTTAGGAGGGGTCTTTAGGGGGGTCTTTAGGAGGACTTTGAGAGACTTTTGAGGGGTCTGTAGAGAGGACCTTCGGGGGTCTTTAAGGGGGTCTTTGGGGGTCTTTAGAGGCACTTTAGAGGGGTCTTTAGGGGCAGTAATGGATGTGTTTAGGGAAGTCTTTAGGTGGGCTCTTTGGGGGGGTCTTGGGGGCTCTTTGGGGGGGTCTTTGAGGGGTCTTTGGGGGATTTTGGGAGGTCTTTAGAGGGGTCTTTAGGGGCAGTGATGGGTGTGTTTAGGGAAGTCTTTAGGTGGGCTCTTTGGGGGGTCCTTAGGACTTCAGGAAGGCTCTTTGGGGGTCTTTGGAGGGGTCTTTAGAGGGGTCTTTAGGGAGGTCTTTGGGGGTCTTTAGAGGCACTTTAGAGGGGTCTTTAGGGGCGGTAATGGGTGTGTTTAGGAAGTCTTTAGGTGGGCTCTTTGGGGGGGTCTTGGGGGGTCTTTGAGGGGTCTTTGGGGGATTTTGGGAGGTCTTTAGAGGGGTCTTTAGGGGCGGTAATGGGTGTGTTTAGGAAGTCTTTAGGTGGGCTCTTTGGGGGGTCTCGGGGGGCTCTTTGGGGGGTCTCGGGGGGCTCTTTGGGGGGTCTCTGGGTGCTGCTGACCCCCCCCCCCGCGGGTCTGGCAGGCGCTGCCCCCCTCCCCGGCCGTGGCCGCCCTGTACTGCGCGCTGGTGGCCGCGTTCTTCGGGGCCGTCAAGGCCGTCACCTTCCGCCTGCACGCCCGCCTCGACCGGGGGGGCGACCCCCGGGGGGACCCCGAGGGGGGGGGCGGCGGCGCTGCTGCCCCCCCGCAGCCCCCCGGAGCGGGACGGGACCCCCCGCGTGAGTCTGGGGGGCTGGGGGGGGGGGGGGGATCTCCTGCCCTTTTTTTGGGGGGAGTGATGGGGTTGGGGAGGGGTCTGGGGGTATTTGGGGGGTTGGGGGGGTTACCTCGTGTTCCCCCCCCCCCCACAGCCCCCAGGAGAGGGATGGGACCCTCGGGTGAGTCTGAAGGGTTGGGGGTCTCCCCTCCTGTTTTTGGGGAGGGGTCTGGGGGTGTTTGAGGGTCACCTCATGTCCCCCCCTGACCTCTGACCCCCCTCGCAGCCCCCCCGGGGGGGCTCTGGAGCTCTCGGTGCTGCGGTGGCCGAGCGCGACCCCCCCTCAACTCTGTGGCTTCAACCAACTCTCGGTGAGTGCGGGGGGGGGCACAGAGACCCCTCCCCTGCATAGAGACCCCCCCGCCCCAGTGTCCCCCCCATCACCCACCTGGTGTCACCTGTCCCCAGGAGCTGCTGCCACACCTGGACACGGCCAGCGGGGCTGGGGGTGAGCGACACCGGGACCCCCCCCGGGCTTTGGGACCCCCCCCCCCCCCAGACCTCAGGACCCCCCCCCCAGACCTCGGGACCCCCCCCCAGACCTCGGGACCCCCCTAAACCCCCTCTGTGTCCCCCCCACCCAGAGCTCCAGGGCATCCTCACGGCCGCCGACCGGGACTGGCTGCGCTCGGGGGGGGGGTCCCGGGGGGGGCCTCCCCGATCATGGGGCTGGGGGTGATGCCAGGACCCCCCCCCCCGAGCTCCCTCCCCCCTCCTGCAGGGTCGGGGGTCCCACCCGGCAGCCCCCCCATCCCCGGGGACCCCCCCAGGACCCCCCCCTGAAGAGAGGGGGGGGGCTCTGAGGGTGAGGCAGGTGAGACCCCCCCCCCCCAACACGGTGGGACGGGAGTGGGGGGGACCCCAAAATGGGGGGGGGGGGGTGATCC
>NW_026776110.1:0-17096 GCF_027477595.1 Haemorhous mexicanus
CCTTTATTTAAATTAGAGCGTGCCCGTGCCCATATATGGAAACCACGCCCCTTGATTTAAATGTTTGTCCGTGTCCGTATATGGAAGCCACGCCCCTTTATTTAAATTAGAGTGTGGCCACGCCCCTTGGGGTGGGGAGGAATTGGGGATTTTTGGGGTGAAATTTGGGGCGAAATTTGGGAATTTGGGGGATTTTTTGGGGGGAAATTTGGGGTCAATTCTGGATAAATTATCCCCCCCAAAAAAATCAAAATAAATCCCAAAAGAATCCCCAAAAAATCCCAAATAATTCCCAAAAAATCCCCCAAAAAATCCCAAATAATTCCCAAAAAAATCCCAAATAATTCCCAAAAAAATCCCAAATAATTCCCAAAAAAATCCCAAATAATTCCCAAAAAATCCCCAAACAATCCCAAATAATTCCCAAAAATTACCTAAAAAAATTCCCCCAAATTCCCAAATAAATCCCGAATAATTCCCCAAAAAATCCAAATAAATCCCCAATAATTCCCCAATAAATCCCCCAAAAATTCCCAAATAAATCCCAAAAAAATTCCCAAAAAATCCCAGAAAAATCCCAAATAATTCCCAAATAAATCCCAAAAAATCCCAAATAATTCCCAAAAAATCCCCAAAAATCCCAGATCATTCCCCAATAAATCCCAAAAACTGCCCCCCAAAAATTCTCAAATAATTCCCCAAAAAATCCAAATAAAATCCCAAAAAAATCCCAAAAATTCCCCCAAAAAATCCAAATAAAATCCAAAAAAAATCCAAAAAATTCCCCAAAAAAATCCCCAAAAATCCAAATAAAATCCTAAAAAAAATCCCAAAACTTCCCCCAAAAAATCCCCAAAACAAAAATCCAAATAAAATCCAAATAAAATCCCAAAAAATTCCCCCAAAAAATCCCAAATAATTAAAAAAAAAAATCCCCAAAAATTAAAAAAAAAAATCCCAATAAATCCCCCAAAATATCCCCAAAAATTCCCAAAAAATCCCAAATAATTAAAAAAAAAATCCCAAAAAATCCCAAGAAAATCCCAAGAAAATCCAAAAAATTCCCCAAAAAATCCCCAAAAATTCCCAAAAAAATCCCAAATAATTCCCAAAAAAATCCAAAAAATTCCCCCAAAAATCCAAATAAAACCTCCCAAAAATCCCCCAAAAATTTCCAAAAAAAAAATCCACAAAAAATTCCCCCAAAAAATCCCAAAAATTCCTCCAAAAATCCAAAATAATTCCAAAAAAATTCCAAAAAATTCTCCCAAAAAATTCCCAAAACACCCCAAAAAATCCTTAAAAATCCCCAAAAAATCCCCAAAAAATCCAAATAAAATCCCCAAAAATCCCAATAAAACCCAAAAAAATCCCCATAAAATCCCCAAAAAATCCCTAAAATATCCCCAAAAAATCCTAAAAAAATCCCAAAAATATCCCCAAAAAATCCTAAAAAAATCCAAAAAATTCCCCAAAAATTCCCCAAAAATCCAAAAATATCCCCCAAAAATCCCCAAAAATCCCCAAAAAATCCTTTAAAAATCCTTTAAAAATCCCAAAAAAATCCCCAAAAAATCCCCAAAAATTCCCAAAAAAATCCAAATAAAATCCTTTAAAAATCCCCAAAAAATCCCCAAAAAATCCCCAAAAAATCCTAAAAAAATCCCAATAAAATCCCCAAAAAATCCTTTAAAAATCCCTAAAAAAACCCCAAAAATCCCCCAAAAATCCCAATAAAATCCTTTAAAAATCCCCAAAAAATCCTTAAAAAATCCAAATAAAATCCCCAAAAATTCCCCATAAAATCCCCAAAAATCCCAATAAAATCCCAAAAAATCCCCCAAAAATCCCTAAAATATCCCCAAAAAAATCCTAAAAAAATCCAAAAAATTCCCCAAAATTCCCCAAAAATCCCCAAAAAATCCCCAAAAATTCCCAAAAAAATCCAAATAAAATCCCCAAAAAATCCCCCAAAAATCCCCAAAAAAACTCCCAAAAATTCCCAATAAAATCCCAATAAAATCTCCCCAAAATCCCGAACAATTCCCCAAAATCCTAAATAACTCCCCAAGAACTTTTCCCGCCCTTTTCCATTTCCCCATTTTCCGTTTCCTTCCCAAAAAAATCCCCAAAAATAAAAAAAAAAACAAAAAATCCAAATAAAATAAAAAAAAATTAAAAAAAAAATTCCAAAAAAATCCCCAAAAAATCCTAAAAAAATCCTTAAAAATCCCAAAAAATCCTTAAAAAATCCCTAAAAAATCCCAAAAAATTCCCAAAAAATCCTAAAAAAAATCCCAAAAAATCGCCAAAAAATCCTAAAAAAATCCCCAAAAAATCCTAAAAAAATCCCAAAAAATTCCCAAAAAATCCCAAAAAAATCCCTAAAAAATCCCCGAAAATTGCCAAAAATATCCCAAAACCACCCCAAAAAATCCTTTAAAAATCCTTTAAAAATCCTTTAAAAATCCCCCAAAAATCCCAAAAAAATCCCCAAAAAATCCCCAAAAAATCCCCAAAAAATCCCCAAAAAATCCCTAAAAAATCCCAAAAAAACCCTAAAAATTCCCAATAAAATCCCAATAAAATCCCAATAAAATCCCGAACAATTCCCCCAAATTTCCGGGACTCCCCAAGAACTTTTCCCGCCCTTTTCCATTCCCCATTTTCCGTTTCCTTCCCGTCCCTTTTCCATTCAAATCTGAATTTTTCAAATCGATTTGGAAACGAAAATTCGATTTTTTTTTCCCATGCTCTTTAATTGGTTTTGAAATCAGTTTTAATTGAGGGCGCAATCGGTATTTAAATGAGATGCTAATGAGCTGGCAGCTGATTGGCGGCCGGGGGGTCCCCGGGGGGGTCCCCGGGGGTTTCGTTCCCCTCCAGCATCTCCCGGTAGCGGCGCCTGAAGAACCCCAGCTGCCCATGCAAATGAGATGCAAATGAGAGGCGAATGAGATGCAAATGAGATGCAAATTGAGCATGAAAAATCCCCCCCACACACACATTTTTTTTAAATTTTAAAAATTGGGGAATTTTTGGGAAGTTTTGGGGGATTTTGGGGGAATTTTGGGGAATTTTTGGGAGAATTTTGGGGGGAAATTTTGGGGGGAATTTTTTGGGAATTTTATGGAATTTTTGGGGGAATTTTGGGGAATTTTTGGGGAATTTTTGGGGAATTTTTGGGGGGAATTTTGGGGGAATTTGGGGGGAATTTTTGGGGGAATTTGGGGAAATTTTGGGGAGAACTTGGGGAATTTTGGGAAAATTTTTGGAGAATTTTGGGGGAAATTTTTGGGATTTTTTGGGAATTTTGGGGGGGAATTTTGGGGGAATTTTTGGGGATTTTGGGTGGAATTTTGGGGAATTTTGGGGGAATTTTGGGAGAATTTCGGGGGAATTTTGGGGGATTTGGGAGAATTTTGGGGGAATTTTTGGGAGTTTTGGGGAATTTTGGGGGAATTTTGGGGAATTTTTGGGGGATTTAGGAGAATTTTGGGGGAATTTTGGGGAATTTTTGGGGGGAATTTTTGGGGAATTTTTGGGGCATTATGGGGGGAATTTGTGGGGAATTTTGGGGGAATTTTGGGGGAATTTTTTGGGATGGTTTTGGGTGAATTTCAGGGGATTTTGGGTGAATTTGCGCTGAATTTGGGTGAATTTTGGGTGAATTATGGGTGAATTTTGAGTAGATTTTTGGGGTGAATTTTTGCTGAATTTTTGGTGGATTTTTGGTGGATTTTTGGTGAATTTTGGGGGTGAATTTTGGGGTGAATTTTTAGTGAATTTTGGGGTGAATTTCAGGTGAATTTGGGGGGGATTCCGGGCTGATTTTGGGGTGAATTTGGGGGATTTTGGGGTGAATTTGGGGTGAATTTTGGGGTGAATTCCGGGCTGATTTTGGGGTGAATTTGGGGTGAATTTGGGTGAATTCCGTGGTGCCCTTTGGGGCTGATTTTGGGGTGAATTTGGGGGATTTTGGGGTGATTTTGGGGTGAATTTGGGGTGAATTTGGGTGATTTTGGGGTGAATTCCGGGCTGATTTTGGGGTGAATTTGGGGGATTTTGGGGTGAATTTCGGGGGTGAATTTCAGATGAAATCCAGGTGATTTTGGGGTGAATTTCGGGCTGATTTTGGGGTGAATTTCGGGCTGATTTTGGGGTGAATTTCAGGTGATTTTGGGGTGAATTTGGGGGATTTTGGGGTGAATTCGGGGAGCCCTTTTGGGGTGATTCCAGGTGATTTTGGGGTGAATTTGGGGTAAATTTGGGGTGAATTTGGCTGATTTTGGGGTGAATTTGGGGGATTTTGGGGTGAATTTGGGGGATTTTGGGGTGAATTCCAGGTGATTTTGGGGTGAATTTCAGGTGAATTTGGGGTGAATTTGGGGGATTTTGGGGTGAATTTGGGTGAATTCTGGGGTACCCTTTGGGGCTGATTTTGGGGTGATTCCAGGTGATTTTGGGGTGAATTTCGGGCTGATTTTGGGGTGAATTCCAGGTGAATTTGGGGTGAATTCCAGGTGATTTTGGGGTGAATTCCGGGCTGATTTTGGGGTGAATTTCGGGCTGATTTTGGGGTGAATTCCAGGTGAATTTGGGGTGAATTCCAGGTGATTTTGGGGTGAATTCCAGGTGATTTTGGGGTGAATTCCGGGCTGATTTTGGGGTGAATTTCGGGCTGATTTTGGGGGGGATTCCAGGTGATTTTGGGGTGAATTTGGGGGATTTTGGGGTGAATTTGGGGTGAATTTGGGGTGCCCTTTTGGGGGTGATTCCGGGTGATTTTGGGGTGAATTCCAGGTGATTTTGGGGTGAATTTGGAGGTGCCCTTTTGGGGTGAATTTCGGGCTGATTTTGGGGTGAATTTGGGGGATTTTGGGGTGAATTTGGATGAATTCCGGGGTGAATTCGGGGTGCCCTTTTGGGGTGATTCCGGGTGATCTTGGGGTGAATTCCGGGCTGATTTTGGGGTGAATTTGGCTGATTTGGGGGTGAATTTGGGGGATTTTGTGGTGAATTTGGGAGATTTTGGGGTGAATTTGGGGGATTTTGGGGTGAATTTGGAGGTGCCTTTTTGGGGTGAATTCCAGGTGATTTTGGGGTGAATTTCGGGCTGATTTTGGGGTGAATTTCAGGTGATTTTGGGGTGAATTTCAGGTGAATTTGGGGTGAATTTGGGGGATTTTGGGGTGAATTTCGGGCTGATTTTGGGGTGAATTTGGGTGAATTCTGGGGTGCCCTTTGGGGCTGATTTTGGGGTGAATTCCAGGTGATTTTGGGGTGAATTTCGGGCCGATTTTGGGGTGAATTTCGGGCTGATTTTGGGGTGCCCTTTTGGGGAGAATTTCGGGCTGATTTTGGGGTGAATTTGGGGGATTTTGGGGTGAATTCGGGGAGCCCTTTTGGGGTGATTCCGGGTGATTTTGGGGTGAATTTCGGGCTGATTTTGGGGTGATTCCGGGTGATTTTGGGGTGAATTCCGGGCTGATTTTAGGGGTGAATTTGGGGGATTTTGGGGTGAATTTCAGGTGAATTTGGGTGAATTCCGGGGTGCCCTTTGGGGCTGATTTTGGGGTGAATTTGGGGTGCCCTTTTGGGGTGAATTTCGTGCTGATTTTGGGGTGAATTTGGGGGATTTTGGGGTGAATTTGGGGTGCCCTTTTGGGGAGAATTTCGGGCTGATTTTGGGGTGATTCCAGGTGATTTTGGGGTGAATTTGGGGTGCCCTTTTGGGGGTGAATTCCAGGTGATTTTGGGGTGAATTCCAGGTGATTTTGGGGTGAATTTGGGGGATTTTGGGGTGATTCCAGGTGATTTTGGGGTGAATTTGGGGGATTTTGGGGCCCCCCCTCACCTTGTGGAGCGCCAGCGCCAGCAGCCCCAGCAGGAGGAGCCCCCCCAGGGACGCCCCCAGGATCAGGGGGAGGGGGTTGGGCGGCTCCACCCGCTCCAGCTCCGTCTGCACCTGCCCAGGTGAGAGACCCCCCCCCCAAACAGGTGAGGGACCCCCAAATCCGTCAGGGACCCCCAGCCAGGTGAGGAACACCTGGGCCAGGTGAGGAACCCCCCCCCCCCCCAAGAACAGGTGAGGAACACCTGGGTCAGGTGTGCCCCCCCCCCAGGTGTGCCCCGGGTGTGCCCAGGTGTGTTTTGGGTGCCCCCAGGTGTGCCCAGGTGCCCCCAGGTACCCCCCAGGTACCCCCCAGGTGCCCCCCTGTGTGCCCAGGTGTGTTTTGGGTGCCCCCAGTGTGCCCAGGTGTGCCCAGGTGTGTTTTGGGTGCCCCCAGGTGTCCCCAGGTGTGCCCCACCCTCACCTGCAGCCCCCCCCAGGTGCCCCCATGTGTGCCCAGGTGTGTTTTGGGTGCCCCCAGGTACCCCCCAGGTACTCCCAGGTGTGCCCAGGTGTGTTTTGGGTGCCCCCCAGGTGCCCCCAGGTGTGCCCCAGGTGTGCCTCAGGTGCCCCACCCTCACCTGCAGCCCCCCCAGGTGTGCCCAGGTGTGCCCAGGTGTGTTTTGGGTGCCCCCAGGTGTGCCCCACCCTCACCTGCAGCCCCCCCAGGTGTGCCCCAGGTACCTCCAGGTGTGCCCAGGTTTGTTTTGGGTGCCCCCCAGGTGCCCCCCAGGTGTCCCCAGGTGTGCCCAGGTGTGTTTTGGATGCCCCCAGGTACTCCCAGGTGTGCCCAGGTACCCCCCAGGTGTGCCCAGGTATGTTTTGGGTGCCCCCAGGTACCCCCAGGTGTGCCCAGGTGTGTTTTGGGTGCCCCCAGGTACCCCCAGGTGTGCCCAGGTGTGCCCAGGTGTGTTTTGGGTGCCCCCAGGTACCCCCAGGTGTGCCCAGGTGTGCCCAGGTGTGTTTTGGGTGCCCCCAGGTACCCCCAGGTGTGCCCCACCCTCACCTGCAGCCCCCCCAGGTACCCCCCAGGTACCCCCAGGTGTGCCCAGGTGTGTTTTGGGTGCCCCCAGGTGTGCCCAGGTGTGCCCAGGTGTGTTTTGGGTGCCCCCAGGTACCCCCAGGTGTGCCCCACCCTCACCTGCAGCCCCCCCAGGTGCCCCCAGGTGTGCCCAGGTGTGTTTTGGGTGCCCCCAGGTGTGCCCAGGTGTGTTTTGGGTGCCCCCAGGTACCCCTCAGGTACCCCCCAGGTGCCTCCCAGGTGCCCCTCCCCCCTCTCCTCACCTGCAGCTCGGTGCCCCCCCAGGTGTTCTGGAAGATTCTCTGGTCGAAGCTCACCTGGGCAGAGCTCAGCAGGTGAACCTTGGGCCAGGGCACCTGCACCGGGGCACAGGTGAGGGCACAGGTGGGCACAGGTGTGCCCAGGTACCCCCCAGGTGTGTCCAGGTGTGCCCAGGTACCCCCCAGGTGTGTCCCCACCCTCCCAGGTGTGCCCAGGTGTGCCCAGGTGTGTCCCCACCCTCCCAGGTGTGCCCAGGTGTGTCCCCACCCTCCCAGGTGTGCCCAGGTACCCCCCAGGTGTGTCCCCACCCTCGCAGGTGTGCCCAGGTGTGCCCAGGTGTGTCCCCACCCTCCCAGGTGTGCCCAGGTACCCCCCAGGTGTGTCCCCACCCTCCCAGGTGTGCCCAGGTACCCCCCAGGTGTGTCCCCACCCTCGCAGGTGTGCCCAGGTGTGCCCAGGTGTGTCCCCACCCTCCCAGGTGTGCCCAGGTACCCCCCAGGTGTGTCCCCACCCTCGCAGGTGTGCCCAGGTGTGCCCAGGTGTGTCCCCACCCTCCCAGGTGTGCCCAGGTACCCCCCAGGTGTGTCCCCACCCTCCCAGGTGTGCCCAGGTGTGCCCAGGTGTGCCCAGGTGTATTGTGGGTGTGCCCAGGTGAGTGCCCAGGTGTGCCCAGGTGTGCCCAGGTGCATTGTGGGTGTGCCCAGGTGAGTGCCCAGCTGTGCCCAGGTGTGCCCAGGTGAGTGCCCAGGTGTGCCCAGGTGTGCCCAGCTGTGCCCAGGTGCACTGTGGGTGTGCCCAGCTGTGCCCAGGTGAGTGCCCAGGTGCACTGTGGGTGTGCCCAGGTGTGCCCAGGTGTGCCCAGGTGTGCCCAGGTGTGCCCAGGTGAGTGCCCAGCTGTGCCCATGTGAGTGCCCAGGTGTGCCCAGGTGTGCCCAGGTGCACTGTGGGTGTGCCCAGCTGTGCCCAGGTGTGCCCAGGTGAGTTCCCAGCTGTGCCCAGGTGTGCCCAGCTGTGCCCAGGTGTGCCCAGGTGTGCCCAGCTGTGCCCAGGTGTGCCCAGGTGAGTGCCCAGGTGCATTGTGGGTGTGCCCAGGTGTGCCCAGGTGTACTGTGGGTGTGCCCAGGTGAGTGCCCAGGTGTGCCCAGCTGTGCCCAGGTGTACTGTGGGTGTGCTCAGGTGAGCCCAGGTGTGCCCAGGTGTGCCCAGGTGTGCCCAGATGTGCCCAGGTGTGCCCAGGTGCACTGTGGGTGTGCCCAGGTGTGCCCAGCTGTGCCCAGGTGTGCCCAGGTGTACTGTGGGTGTGCCCAGGTGTGCCCAGCTGTGCCCAGGTGAGTGCCCAGGTGTGCCCAGGTGAGTGCCCAGCTGTGCCCCGGTGTGCCCAGGTGCATTGTGGGTGTGCCCAGGTGCACTGTGGGTGTGCCCAGGTGTATTGTGGGTGTGCCCAGGTGTGCCCAGGTGTGCCCAGGTGTGCCCAGGTGTGCCCAGGTGTACTGTGGGTGTGCCCAGGTGTGCCCAGCTGTGCCCAGGTGAGTGCCCAGGTGTGCCCAGGTGAGTGCCCAGCTGTGCCCCGGTGTGCCCAGGTGCATTGTGGGTGTGCCCAGGTGCACTGTGGGTGTGCCCAGGTGTATTGTGGGTGTGCCCAGGTGTGCCCAGGTGTGCCAGGTGAGTGCCCAGGTGAGTGCCCAGGTGTGCCCAGGTGTGCCCCCTGACCTGGCGCAGCCACGGCAGGCGCAGGTGCCCGCGCAGGCGGAAGGCCCAGGTGTACTGTGGGTGTGCCCAGGTGTGCCCAGGTGTGCCCAGGTGTGCCCAGGTGAGTGCCCAGGTGAGTGCCCAGGTGTGCCCAGGTGTGCCCAGGTGTGCCCAGGTGTGCCCAGGTGTGCCCAGGTGCACTGTGGGTGTGCCCAGCTGTGCCCAGCTGTGCCCAGGTGTGCCCAGGTGTACTGTGGGTGTGCCCAGGTGTGCCCAGGTGTGCCCAGGTGCATTGTGGGTGTGTCCAGGTGTGCCCAGGTGCATTGTGGGTGTGCCCAGGTGTGCCCAGGTGTACTGTGGGTGTGCCCAGGTGAGTGCCCAGGTGTGCCCAGGTGAGCCCAGCTGTGCCCAGCTGTGCCCAGGTGCATTGTGGGTGTGCCCAGGTGCATTGTGGGTGTGCCCAGGTGAGTGCCCAGGTGTGCCCAGGTGTGCCCAGGTGCACTGTGGGTGTGCCCAGGTGTGCCCAGGTGTGCCCAGCTGTGCCCAGCTGTGCCCAGCTGTGCCCAGGTGAGTGCCCAGGTGTGCCCAGGTGAGTGCCCAGGTGTGCCCAACTGTGCCCAGGTGCATTGTGGGTGTGCCCAGCTGTGCCCATGTGAGTGCCCAGGTGTGCCCAGGTGTATTGTGGGTGTGCCCAGGTGTGCCCAGCTGTGCCCAGGTGTGCCCAGCTGTGCCCAGGTGCATTGTGGGTGTGCCCCCTGACCTGGCGCAGCCACGGCAGGCGCAGGTGGCCGCGCAGGCGGAAGGCCCAGGTGTACTGTGGGTGTGCCCAGGTGTGCCCAGGTGAGCCCAGGTGTGCCCAGGTGTGCCCAGGTGTGCCCAGGTGCATTGTGGGTGTGCCCAGGTGTGCCCAGGTGTGCCCAGGTGAGTGCCCAGGTGTGCCCAGGTGCACTGTGGGTGTGCCCAGCTGTGCCCAGGTGTGCCCAGGTGCACTGTGGGTGTGCCCAGCTGTGCCCAGGTGTGCCCAGGTGTGCCCAGGTGCGTTGTGGGTGTGCCCAGGTGAGTGCCCAGGTGTGCCCAGGTGTGCCCAGGTGTGCCCAGGTGTGCCCATGTGAGTGCCCAGGTGTGCCCCCTGACCTGGCGCAGCCACGGCAGGCGCAGGTGCCCGCGCAGGCGGAAGGCCCAGGTGCGGGGGGGCTCCAGGGGGGGCAGGGAGCAGCGGAAGGAGCGGCAGGGCGCGCCCGGGCACACCTGGGGGGGGGGGGGAGGGGAGAGATGTCAGATTGGGGGGAAAAATCACAATTTGGGGAAAAAAAAAAATCACAATTTAGGGGAAAAAAATCACAATTTTAGGGAAAAAAATCACAATTTTCGGGGAAAAAATGTCATAATTTTGGGGGAAATTCAGAGATTTGGGGGGAAAAAATCATAATTTTGGGGGGGAAAAAATCACAATTTTCGGAAAAAAAGATCACAATTTTGGGAAAAAAAATCACAATTTTGGGGAAAAAAATCACAATTTTAGGGGGAAAAAATTTACAATTTTGGGGGGGAAAATGTCATAATTTTGGGGGAAATTCACAGATTTGGGGGGAAAAATCATAATTTTGGGAAAAAAATATCACAATTTTCAGAAAAAAAAATTCACAATTTTGGGAAAAAAAATCACAATTTTGGGAAAAAAAAATCACAATTTTGGGAAAAAAAAATCACAGCTTTGGGGAAGAAAAATCACAATTTTGGGGGGAAAAAAAATCACAATTTTCGTGGAAAAAATGTCATAATTTTGGGGGAAATTCACAGATTTGGGGGGAAAAAAATCATAATTTTGGGGAAAAAAAATCACAATTTTCGGAAAAAAAAAATCACAATTTTGGGGAAAAAAATCACAATTTTGGGGAAAAAAATCACAATTTTGGGGGGAAAAAATTTACAATTTTGGGGGGAAAAATGTCACAATTTTGGGGAAAAATTCACAATTTTGGGGGGGAAAAATTCAAAAATTTGGGGGAAAAAATCACAGTTTTAGGGGGAAAAATGTCAAAATTTGGGAAAAAATATCACAAATTTTGGGGAAAAAAAAATAAATTTTGGGGAAAAAAATAACAAATTTTGGGGAAAAATTCACAATTTTGGGGGGAAAAATCACAAATTTGGGGGAAAAAAAATCACAAATTTAGGGTAAGAAAAAGCCAAATTTGGGTGGAATTTTCCTCATTTTGGGGGAATTTTGGGGGAATTTCCCCAAATTTTGTGCCGAATTTTCCCCAATTTTGGGGTTTAAAAAATCCCAATTTCGGGTGGAATTTCCCCATTTTTGTGCCGAATTTTCCCCGATTTTGTGTTAAAAAAAATCCCAATTTTGGGTGGAATTTCCCCAATTTTTGTGCCGAATTTTCCCCAATTTTGTGTTAAAAAAAATTCCCAATTTCGGGTGGAATTTCCCCATTTTTGTGCCGAATTTTCCCTGATTTTGTGTTTAAAAAAATCCCAATTTTGGGTGGAATTTCCCCATTTTTGTGCCGAATTTCCCCCAATTTTGTGTTTAAAAAAATCCCAATTTTGGGGGAATTTCCCCATTTTTGTGCCGAATTTTCCCCAATTTTGTGTTTAAAAAAATCCCAATTTTGGGTGGAATTTCCCCAAATTTTGTGCTGAATTTTCCCCAATTTTGTGTTTAAAAAAATCCCAATTTTGGGTGGAATTTCCCCATTTTTGTGCCGAATTTTCCCCAATTTTGTGTTTAAAAAAAATCCAATTTTGGGTGGAATTTCCCCATTTTTGTGCCGAATTTTCCCCAATTTTGTTTTAAAAAAAATCCCAATTTTGGGTGGAATTTCCCATTTTTGTGCCGAATTTTCCCCAATTTTTGTGTTTAAAAAATCCCAATTTTGGGTGGAATTTCCCCATTTTTGTGCCGAATTTTCCCCGATTTTTGGGGTTAAAAAAATCCCAATTTTGGGTGGAATTTCCCCATTTTTTTGCCGAATTTTCCCCATTTTGGGGTTAAAAAAATCCCAATTTTGGGTGGAATTTCCCAATTTTTGTGCCGAATTTTCCCCGATTTTGGGGTTAAAAAAAATCCCAATTCTGGGTGGAATTTCCCCAATTTTGTGCCGAATTTTCCCCAATTTTGTGGTTAAAAAAATCCCAATTTCGGGTGGAATTTCCCCATTTTTGTGCCGAATTTTCCCCAATTTTGGGGTTAAAAAAATCCCAATTTTGGGGGAATTTCCCCATTTTTGTGCCGAATTTTCCCCAATTTTGTGTTAAAAAAAAAATCCCAATTTTGGGTGGAATTTCCCCATTTTTGTGCCGAATTTTCCCCAATTTTGTGTTTAAAAAAATCCCAATTTGGGTGGAATTTCCCCATTTTTGTGCCGAATTTCCCCCAATTTTGTGTTTTAAAAAAATCCCAAATTGGGATGGAATTTCCCCATTTTTGTGCCGAATTTTCCCCAATTTTGTGTTTAAAAAAATCCCAATTTTGGGTGGAATTTCCCCATTTTTGTGCCGAATTTTCCCCAATTTTGTGTTTAAAAAAATCCTAATTTTGGGGAATTTCCCCATTTTTGTGCCGAATTTTCCCCAATTTTGTGGTTAAAAAAAATCCCAATTTCGGGTGGAATTTCCCCATTTTTGTGCCGAATTTTCCCCAATTTTGTGTTTAAAAAAATCCTAATTTTGGGGGAATTTCCCCATTTTTGTGCCGAATTTTCCCCAATTTTGTGTTAAAAAAATCCCAATTTGGGGTGGAATTTCCCATTTTTGTGCCGAATTTTCCCCAATTTTGTGGTTAAAAAAATCCCAATTTGGGGTGGAATTTCCCCATTTTTGTGCCGAATTTTCCCCAATTTTGTGGTTAAAAAAATCCCAATTTCGGGTGGAATTTCCCCAAATTTTGTGCCGAATTTTCCCCAATTTTGTGTTAAAAAAATCCCAATTTTGGGTGGAATTTCCCCATTTTTGTGCCGAATTTCCCCCAATTTTGTGTTTAAAAAAATCCCAATTTTGGCTGGAATTTCCCATTTTTGTGCCCAATTTTCCCCGATTTTTCCCATTTTTTTGGGAATTTCCCCATTTTGGCTCCGATCCCCCCCAGATTTTTCTGTGAATTTCCCAATTTTGGGGTTTTTTTCCCCTTTTTTCCCATTTTTTGGGGTTTTTCCCGATTTTGGGGTTTTTTGCCCCATTCCCGCACTCACCAGCAGGGGGCGCTCGGGGCCCTCCCCGCGCTCCTCGGGGCCCTTCCGGCACCGCGGCTGCTCCTGCGACATTTGGGGCAAATTCCGCCGCTTTTGGGCAATTTGGGACTTTTTGGGGCATTTGGGGATTTTGGGGCAATTTCAGGGGATTTTGGGACATTTTGGGGATTTTTTGGGGCAATTTTTGGTGATTTTGGGGAAATTTTGGGACTTTTTTGGGCCATTTTGGGGGGAATTTGGGGCAATTTCCGGGGATTTTGGGACATTTTGGGGCCATTTTTGGGGATTTTTGGGGCAATTTCTGGGGATTTTGGGACATTTTGGGGCCATTTTTGGTTATTTTTGGGGCCATTTTTGGCGATTTTGGGGAAATTTTGGGACTTTTTTTGGGCCATTTTGGGGCATTTTGGGACATTTTGGGGCCATTTTTGGACATTTTGGGCATTTTGGGGCAATTTCCGGGAATTTTGGGACATTTTGGAGCCATTTTTTGGGGATTTTTTGGGGCCATTTTTGGTGATTTTGGGGAAATTTGGGGAATTTTTTTGGGCCATTTTGGGGGGATTTTGGGACATTTTGGGGTTTCTTGGGGCATTTTGGGACATTTTGGGACATTTCTGGGGATTTTGGGACACTTTGGGGATTTTTGGAGCCATTTTTGGGGATTTTTGGGGCCATTTTTGGTGATTTTGGGGAAATTTTGGGACTTTTTTTGGGCCATTTTGGGGCATTTTGGGACATTTTGGCATTTTGGGGCAATTTCCGGGGATTTTGGGACATTTTGGGGCCATTTTTTGGGATTTTTGGGGCCATTTTTGGCGATTTTGGGGAAATTTAGGGACTTTTTTGGGCCATTTTGGGGACATTTTGGGCAATTTTGGGACTTTTTTGGGCCATTTTGGGGTTTTTTGGGGCAATTTCAGGGGATTTTGGGACATTTTGGAGCCATTTCTTGGGGATTTTTTGGGTCGTTTGTGAAGATTTTTGGGGCCAGTTTTGGCGATTTTGGGGAAATTTTGGGGCATTTTGGGGCATTTTGGGGCATTTTGGGGAAATTTCTGGGGATTTTGGGCCATTTTGGACCCATTTTTGGGGATTTTTTTGGGGCCATTTTTGGGGATTTTGGGAAAATTTTGGGGACTTTTTTGGGGCCATTTTGGGGGGCACTTTGGGGATTTTTGGGGCAATTTCAGGGGATTTTTGGGACATTTTGGAGCCATTTCTTGGGGATTTTTTGGGGTCGTTTGTGGGGATTTTTTGGGGCCATTTTTGGCGATTTTGGGGAAATTTTGGGACTTTTTTTGGGCCATTTTGGGGGGAATTTGGGCCATTTTGGGGCATTTTGGGATTTTTTGGGGCAATTTCCGGGGATTTTGGGACATTTTGGAGCCATTTCTTGAGGATATTTTTTGGGGTCGTTGGTGAGGATTTTTGGGGCCGTTTTTGGCGATTTTGGGACTTTTTTGGGCCATTTTTGGGGATTTTGGGGCATTTTGGAGGATTTGGGGTGAATTTGGGAGGTTTTGGGCCATTTTGGGATAATTTTTGGGGATTTTGGGACATTTTTGTAACTTTGAGACTTATTGGGGTCGATTTTGGGGATTATTTTGGGGCCATTTGGGTGATTTTGGGGCCATTTCGGGGATTTCTGGGTCCATTTTGGGGGATTTTGGGGCCATTTTGGGACTTTTTTGGGTTCGGTTTTGGGGATTTTGGGGCCATTTTGGGGCATTTTGGTTCCATTTTGGGGGATTTTGGGACTTTTGGGGGGAATTTGGGGATTTGGGGGGGAATTTTGGGACAATTTGGGCGATTTTGGGGTCCTTTTTGGTGATTTTGGGTCAATTTTTGGTGATTTTGGGTCAATTTTTGGTGATTTTGGTTCAAATTTTGGGGATTTTGGGACATTTTGGGGAAATTTTTGGACTTTTTGGGTTTGGTTTTGAGGATTTTGGGGATTTTGGGGCCATTTTTGGGGATTTTGGGTCAAGTTTTGGGAATTTTGGGTCAATTTTTGGGGATTTTGAGACTTTTTGGGGAAATTTTGGGACTTTTTTGATTCAGTTTGGGGGATTTTGGGGAATTTTGGGACATTTTTGGGGATTTGGGGACTTTTGGGGGGAATTTGAGGATTTGGGGGGGGAATTTTGGGACATTTTTGGGGAATTTGGGGCCTTTTGGAGGATTTTGGGTCAATTTTTGGTGATTTTGGGTCAAATTTGGGGGATTTCGGGTCAATTTTTGGTGATTTTGGGTCAAATTTGGGGATTTTGGGTCAAATTTGGGGATTTTGGGTCAAATTTGGGGGATTTTGGGTCAATTTTTGGTGATTTTGGGTCAAGTTTTGGGGATTTTGGGTCAATTTTTGGTGATTTTGGGTCAAATTTTGGGGAAATTTTGGGACTTTTTGGGTTCGGTTTTGGGGATTTGGGGGAATTTGGGGGCCATTTTGGGGGATTTTGGGACTTTTTGGGGATTTTGGGTCAATTTTTGGTCATTTTGGGATAATTTGGGGAAATTTTGGGACTTTTTGGGTTCGGTTTTGGGGATTTTGGGACATTTTGGGGCCATTTTTGGTGATTTTGGGCCATTTTGGGGCCATTTTGGGGACTTTTGGGGCCATTTGGGGGCAGCGTTTGGGGGCGTGGCCCTCACCTGCTCAGGTGTGACCTCCAGGTGCTCCCAGAGCTGCTCCTGGCCCAGGTGAGACGGGACCCAGAAGGTGACGTTGGCGGGGAGGGCGCGGCCGCCGAGCACCTTCACCTGCGCAGGTGGGACAGGGGAGGGGGACAGGTGGGACAGGTGGGACAGGTGGGACAGGTGGGACATGGTGGGACAGGTGGGATGGGACAGGTGGGACATGGACAGGTGAGAGGGGACAGGTGAGAGGGGACAGGTGGGATATGGACAGATGAGAGGGGACAGGTGGGACAGGTGAGGTCACACAGGTGAGAAGGGACAGGTGAGGGACAGGTAAGGTCACACAGGTGGGACAGGTGGGACAGGTGAGATGGGACAGGTGGGACATGGACAGGTGGGACAGGTGAGAGGGGACAGGTGAGACAGGTGACATCACACAGGTGAGATGGGACAGGTGGGGGACAGGTAAGGACACACAGGTGAGGGACAGGTGGGACAGGTGGGGGACAGGTGACATCACACAGGTGAGGTCACACAGGTGAGACAGGTGAGAGACAGGTGGGAAAGGTGACGTCACACAGGTGACACAGGTGAGGTCAGACAGGTGAGGTCACACAGGAGAGGTCAGACAGGTGACACAGGTGAGGTCACACAGGTGACACAGGTGAGAGACAGGTGGGAAAGGTGAGGTCACACAGGTGACACAGGTGAGGTCACACAGGTCACACAGGTGACACAGGTGAGGTCACACAGGTGAGGTCACACAGGTGACACAGGTGAGGTCACACAGGTGAGGTCAGACAGGTGACACAGGTGAGGTCACACAGGTGAGGTCACACAGGTGAGGTCACACAGGTGAGGTCACACAGGTGACACAGGTGAGGTCACACAGGTGAGGTCACACAGGTGACACAGGTGAGGTCACACAGGTGACACAGGTGAGGTCACACAGGTGAGGTCAGACAGGTGACACAGGTGAGGTCACACAGGTGAGGTCACACAGGTCACACAGGTGAGGTCACACAGGTGACACAGGTGAGGTCAGACAGGTCACACAGGTGAGGTCACACAGGTGAGGTCAGACAGGTGACACAGGTGAGGTCACACAGGTGAGGTCACACAGGTGACACAGGTGAGGTCACACAGGTCACACAGGTGAGGTCACACAGGTGAGGTCAGACAGGTGACACAGGTGAGGTCAGGACAGGTGACACAGGTGAGGTCAGACAGGTGACACAGGTGAGGTCACACAGGTGACACAGGTGAGGTCACACAGGTGAGGTCAGACAGGTGAGGTCAGACAGGTGAGGTCACACAGGTCACACAGGTGAGGTCACACAGGTGACACAGGTGAGGTCAGACAGGTGAGCTCACCTGGTAGTGGTGGGTG
>NW_026776111.1:0-16912 GCF_027477595.1 Haemorhous mexicanus
GACCCCAAACCCCAATAACCGACCCCAAACCCCAATAACCGACCCCAGACCCCAATAACTGACCCCAAACCCCCATAACTGACCTCAAACCCCCATAACTGACCCCAGACCCCCATAGCCGACCCCAAACCCCAATAACTGACCCCAAACCCCAATAACCGACCCCAAACCCCATAAATCACCCCCAACCCCATTCCAGGAGAACCCGTACGTGATGCGGGTGGGCGGCGCGGGCGGCCCCGAGCGCTACGAGGGGTTTTGCGTGGACACTGCAGTGACCATGGCCGTGTCCTGCTGACCCCAGTGACCCCACTGACCCCAATAAATGACCCCAAACCCCAATAAATGACCCCAAACCCCAATAGCTGACCCCAAATCCCGTTCCAGGAGAACCCGTACGTGATGCGGGTGGGCGGCGCGGGCGGCCCCGAGCGCTACGAGGGGTTTTGCGTGGACACTGCAGTGACCAATCCCAAACCCCAAACCCCCATAACTGACCCCAAACCCCATAGTTGACCCCAAACCCCATTCCAGGAGAACCCGTACGTGATGCGGGTGGGCGGCGCGGGCGGCCCCGAGCGCTACGAGGGGTTTTGCGTGGACATGCTGCGCGAGCTGGCGGCGCTGCTCAAGTTCCGCTTCCACATCAAGCTGGTGGAGGACGGGCTCTACGGGGCGCCCGAGCCCAACGGCTCCTGGACCGGCATGGTGGGCGAGCTCATCAACCGGGTACGGCACCGGGGGTCCCGGGGGGAAATCCCACTGGGGAAATCCCAAAGGGGAAATCCCAAAGGAAAAAAATCCCAAAGGAAAAAATCCCAAAGGGAAAAAATCCCATTGGGAAAAAATCCCAAAGGAAAAAAAATCCCATTGGGAAAATCCCACAGGGAAAAAATCCCAAAGGAAAAATCCCAAAGGGAAAAATCCCAAAGGAAAAAAATCCCATTGGGAAAAAATCCCAAAGGGAAAAATCCCAAAGGGAAAAATCCCAAAGGGAAAAAACCCAAAGGAAAAATATCCCAAAGGAAAAAAATCCCATAAGGAGAATACAGAAAATCCCATGGGGAAAAAATCCCAAAAGGGAAAAATCCCAAAGGGAAAAATCCCATAGGGAAAATCCCATTGGGAAAAATCCCAAAGGGAAAAATCCCATAGGGAAAATCCCATAAGGAGAATACAGAAAATCCCATGGGGAAAAAATCCCAAAAGGGAAAAATCACAAAGGGAAAATCCCATAGGGAAAAATCCCAAAGGGAAAAATCCCAAAGGAAAAAAATCCCAAAGGAAAAATCCCATAAGGAGAATACAGAAAATCCCATGGGGAAAAAATCCCAAAAGGGAAACCCCAAAAGGGAAAAATCCCAAAGGGAAAAATCCCAAAGGAAAAATCCCATTGGGAAAAATCCCAAAGGGAAAAATCCCATAGGGAAAATCCCATTGGGAAAAATCCCACGGGGAACATCCCATCCCTCCCTGACCCCACACTTTTGGGGTTGGGGGTCTCCATCCTGGGTTTGGGTTTTTGTGGTTGGGGTCTCCCCCTGACTCCAGGGTTTTTTGGTTTGGGTCTTTGGGGTGGGGTCCCCCCTGACCCAGGATTTGGGTCGGGGTCCCCCCTGACCCCCTCCATTTGCGTTGGGGTCTCCCCCTGACCCCAGGATTTCGGGGTGGGGTCTCCCCCTGACCCCGGGTTTTTTGGTTTGGGTTTTTGGGTCGGGGTCCCCCCTGACCCCCATTTGGGTCGGGGTCCCCCCTGACCCCCCAGGATTTGGGTCGGGGTCCCCCCTGACCCCAGGTTTTTGGGGTGGGGTCTGCAGAAGGCCGACCTGGCGGTGGCGGCGTTCACCATCACGGCCCGAGCGGGAGAAGGTGATCGACTTCTCCAAGCCCTTCATGACCCTGGGCATCAGCATCCTCTACCGCGTGCACATGGTGGGTTTGGGGTGATTCACGGGGGTTTTGGGGTTTTTGGGGGGTTTGGGGTTTTTATTGGGGATTTATTGGGGATTTATTGGGGATTTATTGGGGATTTATTGGGGATTTATTGGAGATTTATTGGGGATTGATTGGGGATTTATTGGGGATTTATCAGGTTTGGGGTTTGGGCATCAGCATCCTCTACCGCGTGCACATGGTGGGTTTGGGGGCATTTCTGGGGTTTTGGGGTTTTTGGGGGGTTTGGGGTTTTTATTGGATTTTTATAGGATTTGGGGTTTTTATGGGGTTTTATTGGGGTTTTATTGGGGTTTTGGGGGCAGTTTTGGGCCGGTTTTTTGGGCAGTTTTTGGGCAGTTTTGGGTCAGTTTTGGGTCAGTTTTGGGTCAGTTTTTGGGGCAGTTTTGGAGCAGTTTTTAGGCCAATTTTGGGTCAGTTTTTGGGGTCAGTTTTGGGGCAGTTTTTTGCTGATTTTTGGGCAGTT
The DNA here is from genome assembly GCF_027477595.1 of Haemorhous mexicanus. NCBI lineage: Eukaryota > Metazoa > Chordata > Aves > Passeriformes > Fringillidae > Haemorhous > Haemorhous mexicanus. Next base: position 2,420 of record NW_026776111.1, read on the forward strand.
TTGGGTCAGTTTTTTGCCGGTTTTTGGGCAGTTTTTGCGTCAGTTTTGTGTCAGTTTTGGGTCAGTTTTGGGTCAGTTTTTGGGGCAGTTTCGGGGCAGTTTTGGGTCAGTTTTGGGCCAGTTTTGGGTCAGTTTTGGGTCAGTTTTGGGGCAGTTTTTTGCTGATTTTTGGGCAGTTTTGGGTCAGTTTTTTGCCGGTTTTTGGGCAGTTTTTGGGTCAGTTTTGGGGTCAGTTTTGGGAGCAGTTTTGTGTCAGTTTTTTGCCGGTTTTGGGTCAGTTTTGGGTCAGTTTTGGGTCAGTTTTGTGTCAGTTTTGGGTCAGTTTTGGGTCAGTTTTGGTTCAGTTTCGGGGCAGTTTTGGGGCAGTTTTCTGTCAGTTTTTGGGCAGTTTTGGGCCAATTTCGTGTCAGTTTTGGGTCAGTTTTGGGCCAGTTTTTGGGCAGTTTTGGGGCACTCTGGGGCGCTCTGCGGGCCCAGCGCGGGGGTCTCACTCGGCGTCCCCCCAGGGCCGCAAGCCGGGGTATTTCTCCTTCCTAGACCCCTTCTCTCCGGCCGTGTGGCTCTTCATGCTCCTGGCCTACCTGGCCGTCAGCTGCGTGCTCTTCCTGGCCGCCAGGTGAGCGGGGGACACCCGAAAACGGGTGGGGGGACACCCCAAAAATGGGCCCGAAAATGGGTGGGGGGACACCCCAAAAATGGGCCCGAAAATGGGGGGGGGACAGCCCAAAAATGGGCCCGAAAATGGGTGGGGGGACACCCCAAAAATGGGCCCGAAATTGGGGGGGAGGAGGGGCAGGGAGGAGGCGAAAATCCAGGGTGATCCCAAATTATTTTTGGGTGGTCCCAGGTGGGTTTGGGGTGGTCCCAGGTGGGTTCAGGTGGCTCCAGATGATTTTTGGGTGGTCCAGGTGGGTTTGGGGTGGTCTCAGATAAATTTGGGTGGTCCCAGGTGTGTTCAGGTGGTCCCAGATTAATTCGGGGGGGTCCCAGATTAATTTGGGGTGGTCCCACATTAATTTGGGGTGGTCCTAGGTGGGTTCAGGTGACCCAAGATTAATTCAGGGGGGTCCCAGAGGCTTTTTGGGTGCTCCCAGGTGGGTTTGGGGTGGTCCCAGATTAATTGAGGGTGGTCCCAGGTGGGTTTGGGGTGGTCCCAGGTGGGTTCAGGTGGCCCCAGAGCCTTTTTGGGTGCTCCCAGGTGGGTTCAGGTGGCCCCAGATTGATTCAGGGGGGTCCCAGATGATTTTTGGGTGCTCCCAGGTGGGTTTGGGGAGGCCCCACATTAATTGAGGGTGGTCCCAAATCAATCCAGGCCTCTCCCAAATCAACTCGGGGCGACCCCCCCCCCCTCTCGGGGGTCCACCCCGCCCCCCCCCCCACCCCAGAGGGGGGGTCCCCAGCTGCCGCGCCCCTCCCCCCGCGCAGGCTGAGCCCCTACGAGTGGTACAACCCCCACCCGTGCCTGCCGCGAGCGCCCGGGGCTGGTGCAGAACCAGTACACGCTGGGCAACAGCCTCTGGTTCCCGGTGGGAGGATTCCTGCAGCAGGGCGCCGAGGTGCTGCCCCGCGCCCCTCTCCACGCGCTGCGTCAGCGGCGTCTGGTCAGCACCCCGGATTTGGGGCGATTTCGGGGGGATTTGGGGCATTTCGGGCGGATTTGGGGCATTTCGGGCGGATTTGGGGCGGTTTGAGGGGGATTTATGGGGGTATGTGGGGGTTTGAGGGGTATATGGGGAGGTTTGGGGGGGATCTGAGAGGGGTTTGAGGATGTTTGGGGGGATTTGGGGGGGATTTTGGGGGGTTTGAGAGGGATTTGGGGAGGTTTTGGGGGTGATTTTGGGGGATTTGAGGGTGTTCGAGGGGTATTTGGGGAGGGGGATTCCTGCAGCAGGGCGCCGAGGTGCTGCCCCGCGCCCTCTCCACGCGCTGCGTCAGCGGCGTCTGGTCAGCACCCCGGATTTGGGGCGATTTCGGGGGGATTTGGGGCATTTCGGGCGGATTTGGGGCGATTTGAGGGGGATTTATGGGGGTATGCGGGGGTTTGAGGGTGTATGGGGAGGTTTGGGAGGGGTTTGAGAGGGGTTTGGGGATGTTTGGGGGGATTTGGGGGGATTTTGGGGGGTTTGGGGTTATTTCTGTGGGGTTTGGGGTGAATTTTTTGTTGAATTTTGGAGTGCTTTATTTTGGTTTTTTTCGGGTGATACTTTTGACATTTGGATGAATTTTTTGGGTGATTTTGGGGGGAATTTTGGGATGATTTTTTTTTTTGAAATTTGGGATTTTTTTTTTTTTTATTTTTGGGGTGATTTTTGAAGGAATTTTGGGGTGATTTTTTTGACATTTGGGATGAATTTTTTGGGTGATTTTGGGGGGAATTCTGGGGTGATATTTTTGACATTTCGGATGATTCTTTGGGGATTTTTGGGGTGATTTTTTTGAGATTTGGGATGATTTTTTGGGGGATTATTGGTGTGATTTTGGGGGGAATTTTTGGGTGATATTTTTGACATTTGGAATCATTTTTGGGGGGGGATTTTTGGGTGATTTTTGGGGTGATATTTTTGACATTTGGGATGATATTTTGGACGATTTTTGGGTGAATTTTGTGGCAATATTTTTGACATTTGGGACGATTTTTTTGGGGGGATTTTTGGGGGTGATATTTTTGAGAATTTGGATGATATTTTGGACGATTTTTGGGTGAATTTTGTGGCAATTTTTTGACATTTGGGACGATTTTTTTGGGGGGATTTTTGGGGTGATATTTTTGAGAATTTGGATGATATTTTGGACGATTTTTGGGTGAATTTTGTGGCAATATTTTTGACATTGGGGATCATTTTTTGGGGGGATTTTTGGGGTGATATTTTTGAGATTTGGGATGATTTTTTTGGCGATTTTTGGGTGAATTTTGTGGCGATATTTTTGACATTTGGGATCAATTTTTGGGGTGATTTTTGGGGCAATATTTTTGATATTCTGGATGATTTTTTGAGCGATTTTGGGGGGAATTTGTGGCGATATTTTTGACATTTTGGGCGATTTTTGGGGTGATATTTTTGAGATTTTGGATGATATTTTGGGCGGTTTTTGGGTGAATTTTGTGGCGATATTTTTGACATTTGGGACGATTGTTTGGGTGAATTTTGTGGCGATATTTTTGACATTTGGGATCAATTTTTGGGGTGAATTTTGTGGCGATATTTTTGAAATTCTGGATGATATTTTGGGCGATTTTTGGGTGAATTTTGTGGCGATATTTTTGACATTTTGGGCGATTTTTGGGGTGATATTTTTGAGATTTTGGATGATATTTTGGGCAGTTTTTGGGTGAATTTTGTGGCGATATTTTTGACATTTGGGACGATTTTTTGGGGGGATTTTGTTGCCCTTTCCAAGCCCGCCTCTCCGCGCCCTTCCGGGGCGGGGTCTCCCCCCTGCCCAGGTGCGCGCCCCGCCCCCTCCCCAGGGCCCTGACCCCGCCCCCTCCCTCCGCAGGTGGGCCTTCACCCTCATCATCATCTCGTCGTACACGGCCAACCTGGCGGCGTTCCTGACCGTGCAGCGCATGGAGGTGCCGGTGGAGTCGGCCGACGACCTCGCCGACCAGACCAACATCGAGTACGGCACCATCCACGCCGGCTCCACCATGACCTTCTTCCAGGTCAGCCCCGCCCTCCATCCGCCTGCCCGGCGGGCCAGGCCGGCAATCTGATTGGTGCCATCGGGCCTAGCGACACAACCAATCAATCAGCCAATCAATCAATCCATCAACCAATCAATTAACCCAACCAATCAATCAATTAACCCAACCAATCAACCCAACCAATCAATCAACCAACCAATCAACCAATCAATCAACCAATCAATCAATCCATCAACCAATCAATCAGCCAATCAATCAACCCAACCAATCAATCAATTAACCCAGCCAATCAACCCAACCAATCAATCAACCAATCAATCAATCCATCAACCAATCAATCAAACAATCAATCAACCCAACCAATCAACCAATTAACCCAACCATCTGACCCAACCAATCAATCAATCAACCCAACCAACCCAACCAATCAATCAATCAACCAACCAATCAATCTATTAACCCAACCAATCAACCCAACCAATAAATCAATCAACCAATCAATCAACCAACCAATCAATCAACCAATCAACCAACCAATCCACCAATTAACCCAACCAACCAAGCCAACCAATCAATCAATCAACCAACCAACCAATTAACCCAACCAATCAACCAAGCCAGCCAATCAATCAATCAGCCCAATCAGTCAATCAACCAACCAATCAAAGTATTAACCGAATCAATCAACCCAACCAGTCAATCAACCCAAACAATGCAACCAATTAACCCAACCAATTAACCCAGCCAATCAACCAATCCAACCAATCAACCAATTAATTAACCCAACCAATTAACCCGGTCAACCAATCAATCAACCAACACAACCCCACCCAAGCCAACCCAACTTGGCCAACCAACCAACCCAACCCAACCCAACCCAACCCAACCCAACCCAACCCAACCCAACCCAACCCAACCCAACCCAACCCAACCCAACCCAACCCAACCCAACCCAACCCATCCAACCCAACCCAACCCAACCCAACCCAACCCAACCCAACTCCACCCAACCCAACCAACCCAACCCAACCCAACCCAACCCAACCCAACCAACCCAACTCAACCCAACCCAACCCAACCCAACTCAACCCAACTCAACCCAACCAACCCAACCCAACCCAACCCATCCAACCCAACCCAACCCAACCCAACTCAACCCAACTCAACCCAACCCAACCCAACTCAACCCAACTCAACCCAACCCAACCCAACTCAACCCAACTCAACCCAACCAACCCAACCCAACCCAACCCCAACCCAACCACCAACCCAACCCAACCCAACCCAACCCAACCCAACTCAACCCAACTCAACCCAACCAACCCAACTCAACCCAACCCAACCCAACCCAACCCAACCCAACCCAACTCAACCCAACCCAACTCAACTCAACCCAACTTGGCCAACCCAACCCAACCAACCCAACCCAACCCAACCCAACCCAACTCATCCCAACCCAACCCAACCCAACCCAACCCAACTCATCCCCAACCCAACTCAACCCAACCCAACCCAACCCAACTCCACCCAACCCAACCAACCCAACCCAACCCAACCCAACCCAACCCAACCCATCCAACCCAACCCAACCCAACCAACTCAACCCAACTCAACCCAACCAACCCAACCCAACCCAACCCATCCAACCCAACCCAACCCAACCCAACCCAACCCAACCCAACCCAACGAACCCCCCCCACCCCACCCCCCACCCGCCCCCCCCCGCAGCCCCGCCCCCAAAGCCCGTCGTCTTCCCCCCCGCCCGCCCCCCCGCCCCGGCAGAACTCGCGCTACCAGATCCCCTACCAGCGGATGTGGAACTACATGCACTCCAAGCAGCCCAGCGTCTTCGTCAAGAGCACGGAGGAAGGCATCGCGCGCGTCCTCAACTCCAAGTACGCCTTCCTGCTGGAGTCCACCATGAACGAGTACCACCGGCGCCACAACTGCAACCTGACGCAGATCGGGGGGCTGCTGGACACCAAGGGCTACGGCATCGGCATGCCGCTGGGTACCCAGGGGCGGGGCCACAGGGGGCGGGGACAAGGGGGGGCGGGGCCAAGGGGGGTGGGGGTTTGGGGAGTCGACCCCACCCCCAGTGCCACAACTGCAACCTGACGCAGATCGGGGGGCTGCTGGACACCAAGGGCTACGGCATCGGCATGCCGCTGGGTACCCAGGGGCGGGGCCACGGGGCGGGGCTTGGGAAAAGGGGGGGCGGGGTTTGGGGAATCGACCCCGCCCCCAGCGCCATAACTGCAACCTGACACAGATTGGGGGGCTGCTGGACACCAAGGGCTACGGCATCGGCATGCCGCTGGGTACCACGGGGCGGGGCCACGGGGGCGGGTTTGGGGGGAGGGGAGCAGGTGGGATTGACCCCGCCCCCGGGGAGGGGAGCAGGTGGGATTGACCCCGCCCCCGTCGTGTCGCGGCAGGGTCGCCGTTCCGTGACGAGATCACGCTGGCCATCCTGCAGCTGCAGGAGAACAACCGGCTGGAGATCCTCAAGAGGAAGTGGTGGGAGGGGGGGCACTGCCCCAAGGAGGAGGATCACCGCGCCAAAGGTGGGCGTGGCCCCGGGGGGGGTGCGGTGGGGCGGGTCATGGGAACCAAGTTGGGTTGGGTTGGGCGGGGTTGGGTTGGGTTGGGTTGGGCGGGGTTGGGTTGGGTTGGGTTGGGCGGGGGGTTGGGTTGGGTTGGGTTGGGTTGTTGGGTTGGGTTGGCTGGGGTTCAGTTGGTCAAGTTGAGTTGAGTTGGGTTGGGTTGAGTTGGGTTGACTTGAGTTGAGTTGGGTTGGCCAAGTTGGGTTGAGTTAGGTTGGATTGGGTTGGGTTGTGTTGTGTTGTGTTGTGTTGGTTTGGGTTGAGCTGAGTTGGGTTGAGATGGGTTGGGTTGCGTTGGGTTGGGTTGGGTTGAGTTGGGTTGGGTTGGGTTGAGTTGGATTGGGTTGGGTTGGCCAAGTTGGGTTGGGTGGGTTGAGTTGGGTTGGGTTGGATTGAGTTGGGTTGAGTTGGGGTGGGTTGAGTTGGGTTTGGTTGAGTTGGCCAAGTTGAGTTGGGTTGGGGTGAGTTGGGTTGGGTTGGGTTGGGTTGGGTTGGGTTGAGTTGGGTTGGATTGGGTTGGATTGGGTTGGGTTGGCCAAGTTGGGTTGGGTTGGGTTGAGTTGGGTTGGGTTGAGTTGGGTTGAGTTGAGTTGGGTTGAGTTGGGTTGGGTTGGTTTGAGTTGGGTTGGGTTGGGTTGAGTTGAGTTGGGTTGGGTTGGCCAAGTTGGGTTGGGTTGGCCAAGTTGGGTTGGGTTGGGTTGAGTTGGGTTGGGTTGGGTTTGGTTGGGTTGGGTTTGGTTTGGTTGAGTTTGGTTGAGTTTGGTTGAGATGGGTTGGGTTGGGTTGGGTTTGGGTTGGCCAAGTTGGGTTGGGTTGGGTTGAGTTGGGTTGAGTTGGGTTGGGTTTGGTTGGCCAAGTTGGGCTGGGTTGAGTTTGGTTGAGTTTTGGTTGAGTTTGAGTTTGGTTGAGTTGGGTTGGATTGGCCGCGTCTCCGCAGGGCTGGGCATGGAGAACATCGGCGGCATCTTCGTGGTGCTGGTCTGCGGGCTGGTGGTCGCCATCTTGGTGGCCGTCATGGAGTTCGTGTGGTCAACGCGGCGCTCGGCCGAGACCGAGGAGGTGGGGGAGGGGCCGGGGGCGGGGCTGGGGGACTGGGGAGGAGGGGCTGGGGAGGGGCCGGGGGCGGGGCTGGGGGAGGGGCTGAGGGGCGGGGCTGGGGACTGGGGGGGAGGGGCTGGGGAGGGGCCGGGGCGGGGCTGGGGGGACGGGCAAGGGGCGGGGCTGGGGGACTGGGGGGGAGGGGCTGAGGGAATTTGGGGGAATTTGGCGGAATTTTGGGGGAATTTGGGTTGGGGGAATTTGGAATTTGGGGGGCATTTATGGGAATTTGGGTTGGGGGGATTTGGGGAAGTTTGGGGGGGATTTTGGGAGAAATTGGAGGGGAATTTGGGGAAGTTTGGGGTGGAGGATTTGGGGGGAATTTGGGGAGAATTTGAGGGGATTTGGCTAGAGAGGATTCAGCAAAATTTTTAGGGAGAGAGGTTTGGGATTTTGGGGGGGAAATTTGGGGGAAAATTGGAGGAATTTGGGGTCGTGGAGGGAATTTGGGGGGATTCGGGTTGGAGGAAATTTTGGGGAGAAAAGTTTGGGATTTTGGGGGGAATTTGGGGGAATTTGGGGGATTCGGGTTGGGAGGGTTTGAGGGAATTTTGGGGGACAGAGGTTTGGGATTTTTGGGGGGGAATTTGGGGGGACTCGCGGCCCGCACCCGCTGGAGGATGGGAGAGGGGTGGGGAGGGGTCCCTCTCGGAGCGGAACGGCCCCAAACCCGCCGGAATTGGCCCCAAAACGCGCAGATCTCGCTGTGCTCGGAGATGCTGCGGGAGCTGCGCCGCGCCGTCTCCTGCAGCCGCCGCCCCCGCGCGCGCCGCCGCCGCCGCCCCCCCAAATGGGGGGCGGGGGGAGGCGGTCACGCCGCCCCTCCCCCCGCCCACCCCCACCCCCACCCCCAGCACGGCCCTGGCGGGGGGGGAGGGGCGCCGGCCCTGCGCGAGATGCGCTTCAGCAACGGGAAGCTCTACTCGGGGCTGGGGGGAGGGGCGCACCCCGAGGTGGTGGGGGGTGGGGGGAGGGGGGGGGGTGGGGGAGGGGTGGGCGCCCCTCCCCCCTGCACGCACGTGCGCGTCTGCCCCGAGTGCCGCCGCATCCAAGCGCTGCGCGCCACCCCCCCCGCCCCCCCCCGCGCTGGGGGAGGGGGAGGGGTGGGCGCCCCTCCCCCCCCCCGCCACCCCCAAAACCCCCCAGCCCCCTCCCCCCGCCCCCCGCGGTGGAAGGGGGAGGGGAGTGACCCCCCCCCCACCCCCCATCCCATCCCCTCCCCCCCACCTCGACCCCTCCCCCCCCGCCTTGTGCGCCGTCGCGCGCGGCGGGAATTGGGGGGAGGGGGCGACCCCCGCGGGTGGGGGAGGGGCGGGGGAGACCCCCCCCCCACCTTCCTCGCCCCTCCCCCCATTCGGATTCAATCCCCTCCCCCATCGAATTTGACGCCCCTCCCCCCCCAGATTTGCACTGTGCCTTCCCGGGGGGGGGAGGGGGTGAGGAGCCCCTCCCCCTCCTCTGCCCCACCCCCCCGACCCCCTCCCCACCTTCAGGGGAGGCCCCGCCCCCTCCCCCTCCCCAGGCAGGCGCGGGGGGAGGGGCTGGGACTGGGGGGGGAGGGGCTGCGGGGAAGGGAGGGGGGGAGGGGTCCCAGGCCGGGCGGGGCGGGGCGTTCTGTTCTTAATTAATTAATTATTCTAATGAGCGGTTTCGCTTTGATTGGGGGCGGGGGCGGGGGCGGGGTTTGGGTTGATTTGGGGTTTGGGTTTTTTTTATTTTTAAAATTTTTTTTTCCGGTTTTTTTTTGGGTTTTTTTTCCGGAGATTTCCCCCCTCGGCTCGGGGGTGACGTCATCGCGCGCGCCCCCTTCCCCTCCCCCCCCCCCCCCCCCCCCCCAATTAAAAAACAAAAATATTAATTAATAAAAACCCACCCGGACTTTTAGCAGAGCCTTTGCCAGTCCCGAAATCGCCCGAAATCGCCCCAAAAAAATCCCCAAAAAATTAAAAAAAGAATTTTCCGGTTTGGCCACCGGGGGGCGCCGCGAGCGCGGGAAACGCCGCCATGCAAATGAGATGCAAATGAGCGGCGAGTTCAAAGGGACCTTTCAAGGTCACCCCGGCCCCTCCCCCCTCCATCCGCGGGCCGGGAGGGGGAGGGGGAGGTGGGGGAGGGGCGGGTTGCCATGGAAACCAGACGTGACGTCACCGGGGACACCCGCGCGCGCCGCCGGGGGCGGGGGGGAGGGGGGAGGGGGGGGGGAGGATCCGGAGAGGGAGGGGAAACCCCCCGGCAAAATAAAAATAAATCAATTAATAAATAAATAAACAAATAAATGAATACATCTGGGACCCCAAATAAATAAATAAATAAATAAATGAATAAAGTAAATAAATCTGGGACCCCCAAATAAATAAATGCATAAATAAGATAAGATAAGTAAATAAATAAATCTGGGACCCCCAAATAAATAAATAAATAAATAAATAAATAAATAAATAAATAAATAAAGTAAATAAATCTGGGACCCCCAAATAAATGAATAAATTAATTTTTAAAATTAAATCAATCCATTCAGGACCCCCAAATAAATAAATAAATAAGTCTGGGACCCCAAATAAATGAATAAGATAAGATAAGTAAATAAAATAAATAAATCTGGGACCCCCAGATGAATAAATAAATAAATAAGATAAGATAAGTAAATAAATGAATAAATCTGGGACCCTCAAAAAATGAATAAATAAATTTTAAAAATTGAATAAATCCATTCAGGACCCCCAAATAAATAAATAAATAAACAAATAAATAAATCTGGGACCCCAAATAAATGAATAAATTAAAAAAAATAAGTTAAGTAAATAAAATAAATAGATCTGGGACCCCCAAATAAATAAATAAATAAATAAATGCTAAATAAATAAATATATATATTTTTTTTTTAATTAAATAAATCAATTTAGGACCCCTAAATAAATAAATAAATAAATAAATAAATAAATCTGGGACCCCTTAAAATAAATAAATAAATAAATAAATAAGTAAATAAATTTTAAAAAATTAAATAAATCCATCCAGGACACATCCCCCCCCAAATAATTAAATCAAGAAACAAATCAATAAATCTGTCTGGGACCCCACGAAACAAATAAATGGATTAATAAATCCGGGAACCCCCAAATAAATAAATGAATAAATAAATAAATAAAATAATAAATCCGGGAACCCCCGAATAAATAAATGAATAAATAAATAAATTAAATAATAAATCCGGGAACCCCCGAATAAATTAATAAATGAATAAATAAATTAAATAATAAATTCGGGAACCACCAAATAAATAAATAAATGAATAAATAAATAAATAAATCTGGGACCCCCAAATAAATAAATAAATGAATAAATAAATAAATAAATAAAATGAAATAAATAAATAAATCTGGGACAATAAATAAATAAATAAATATATAAATAAATAAACAAATTTATCCGGGACCCCTCCCCAAAATAATCAGCAGGGGAGGGGGGGGTGTGACGTCATCCCTCCTTCATTTGGGGGGGAGGGGCGGAACTTGGGGAATGATTGGGGGTCGGGGTTAATTGGGGAGGGGTCGCTAATTGGGGGGAGAGGCTTTCACTGGGGGGGGTCCAGCCCGAATTTTGGGGGGGTCCCGATGCCGGACCCGCCCCCTTTTTTTCCCCGAATTCTCCCCAATTTTGGGGGAATTTCCCCCGATTCCCCCCAGATTTTCCCCCAATTTTCGGCGAATTCTCCCCAATTTTTTTTCCCAATTTTCCCCGATTTCTCCCCAGATTTTTCCCCCCAGATTTTTCCCAATTTCCTGGAATTTCTCCCATTTTTTCCCCCCGGAATTTCCCCAAATCGTCCCCGATTTTTTCACCCCGTTTTTCCCCGATTTCTCCCCAAATTTCCCGGAATTTTCCCCAATTTTCCCCCAGGTTTTTTCCCCAATTTTAAGGGAATTTTCCCCGCGATTTTCCCCAAATTTTCCCCGATGTTTTTCCCCGGGATTTTTTCCCAATTTCCCCGCATTTCTCCCCAGTTTTCCCTAATTTTTCCCCGATTTCCCCCGACGTTTTTTCCCCCAGATTTCCCCCAATTTTCCCAGGATTTTTTCCCAATTTTCCCAGGACCTTTTCCCAATTTCCCCATTATTTTTCCCCCCTGGAATTTCCCCAATTTCCCCACATTTTCCCCCAGAATTTTCCCCATTTTTTCCCCTCCATTTACCCCAATTTCCCCAATTTTTTCCTGCATTTTTCCCCATTTTTCCCCCCCCATTATTTTCCCCAAATTCCTGCTATTTCCCCCCAATATTTTTCCCCAGTTTTTTCCCAATTTCTCCGATCATTCCCCCATTTCTCCTCCCCATTTTTTTTTCCCCAATTTCCCGGGATTCCCCCATTTTTCCCCATTTTTTCCCCAATTTTCCCCCCATTTTTCCCCCCATTATTTTTCCCCAATTTCTGGGGATTTCCTCCCAGAATTTCCCCCATTTTTCCTCCATTTCCCCCCCATTTTTCCCCCATTATTTTTTCCCATTTTTTCCCAATTTCCCCCATTTTCCCCCCATTATTTTTCCCCAATTTCCCCCATTTTTTCCTCATTTTCCCCCCATTATTTTTTTCCCATTTTCCCCCCATTTTTCCCCCATTATTTTCCCCAATTTCCGGGGATTTACCTCCATTATTTTTTCCCCAATATTCCGGGATTTCCCCCCATTTTTTCCCCATTTTCCCCCCATTTTTTCCCCAGTTTTTCCCAATTTCCCCCATTTTCCCCCATTATTTTTTCCCCAATACCCCCCATTTTTCCCCCATTTAAATTTTTTTTTTTCCCCCAAAATTTTTTTTTTTCCCAATTTTCCGGGATTTTCCCCCATTTCCCCCCCATTATTTTTCCCAATTTCCCCCATTTTTCCCCCATTATTTTTCCCCATTTTTTCCCCATTTTCCCCCCATTTTAATTTTTCCCAATTTCCGGGGATTTCCCCCCAATTCCCCCCTCCCCCCTCCCCCCCAGGGCCGTTTTTTGGGGGGGGGTCCCGAGCCGGGGCTGGGGGCGGGGGGGGAGGGGTCGCGGTTGCCAAGGGCTCCCCCCCCTCCCTTCCCCCCCCGGTTGCCATGGCGACGCCGTTGCCAAGGAGCGCTGGGGGCGTTGCCATGGAGACGGCGCGAGGATGCTGCGGGGGGGGAGGGGGGCGTTAATGAGGGATTAATTAATCAGGGATTAATTAGGGATTAATTGGGGGGGTCGTTAATGGGGGGCCGGGAGGGGGAGGGGTTAATGGGCGGAGGGGTCTCATTTTGGGGAGGGGTCTCATTTTGGGGGGGGTCTCATTTTGGGGGGTTTAATTTGGGGAGGGGTCTCATTTTGGGGAGGGGTCTCATTTTGGGGGGGTTTAATTTGGGGAGGGGTCTCATTTTGGGGGGTTTAATTTGGGGAGGGGTCTCATTTTGGGGAGGGGTCTCATTTTGGGGGTGGGTCTCATTTTGGGGAGGGGTCTCATTTTGGGGGGGTTTAATTTGGGGAGGGGTCTCATTTTGGGGAGGGGTCTCATTTTGGGGGGGTTTAATTTGGGGAGGGGTCTCATTTTGGGGAGGGGTCTCATTTTGGGGGGTTTAATTTGGGGAGGGGTCTCATTTTTGGGGAGGGGTCTCATTTTGGGGGGGGTTTAATTTGGGGAGGGGTCTCATTTTGGGGGTGGATCTCATTTTGGGATGTTTAATTTGGGGAGGGGTCTCATTTTGGGGGGGTCTCATTTTGGGGGGTTTAATTTGGGGAGGGGTCTCATTTTGGGGGGGGGCGCTGCGGCTTTGGGGCCGCATTGCGGAGGGGGGGGGGCGCTATAATTAATTAATGTCAGCGATTTAATTAGCGCCGTTAATTAGCGCGGATCTGGGTGCTCCATTGGGGGGGGGGTCCCCAGTTGATTTTTATTTGGGGGGGGTCGCATTGCGGTGGGGGAGGGGCAGCACCGCAGTGCGCCACCGGGGGGGGGGGGAGGGGTTAACAAACCCGGGGGGGGGCGCGGCTTTAATTGGGGGGGGGTCAACATTTAATCAGGCTTAATTAGGGGGGGTCCGGCTTTAATTAAGGGGGGCCCGGCTTTAATTGGGGGGGGGTCGCTTCACCCCCTCCCCCCCCATAATTTAATTTTTAATTTTTTTATTTTTTAATTTTTTATTTTTTTCCTCCTCCCCCCCCCCATCGGATCCGCAGTAAAAGGGGCGTGGCCTCGCGGGGGGGGCGGGGCCGGCGCGCTGTGATTGGCCGAGCGCCCCCCCCCCCCCAGCCCAGGCCGAGGCTCCCGCGCCCCCGCCCCAGAAGCGCCGCAGCCGCCGCCGGCTCCGCTCCCGCTCCGGCCCCGGGACCCCCCGGGACCCCCCCCCACCTCGGGACCCCCCCCGGACCCTCCAGGGACCCCAGACCCAATTCCCCAGAGCGGGCCCGGCCCCCCCCGGGGCGCAGCCAAGGCCGCAGCCATGGGGGTAGGTGGGGGATGGGAATTTGGGGAGGGGGCGCGGACAGGTGGGGGGGGGGGGTCCTGACAGATGGGGGGGGGGGGCTCGGACAGGTGAGGAGGGTCCTGACAGGTGAGGAGGGGGCTCGGACAGGTGAGGAGGGTCCTGACAGGTGAGGAGGGGGAAAAGGTGAGGAGGGGGCTCGGACAGGTGAGGGGGGGGTTCTGACAGGGGGGAAATGGGGAGGGGGGCTCGGACAGGTGAGGGGGGGTCGGAAATGTGAGGAAGGTCCTGACAGGTGAGGGGGGGTCCTGACAGGTGGGGGAGGGGCTCAGGCAGGTGAGGGGGGGTCCTGACAGGGGGGCTCGGACAGGTGAGGGGGGGTCGGAAATGTGAGGGGGGGTCCTGACAGGTGAGGGGGGGTCCTGACAGATGGGGGGGGGGCCGGAAAGGTGAGGAGGGGGCCCGGACAGGTGCAGGGTGAGCGTGCAAGGTGTGGAAGGGATCGGGATGGGCGTGCGAGGGGCTGCAGTGAGCGTGCAAGGGGCTGGGGTGGGTGTGAGAGGGGTGGGGGCTGGAAAGGGGTCAGGATGAGCGTGCAAGGGTTTGGGATGAGCGTGCAAGGGTTTGGATGGGTGTGCAAGGGGCTGCAGTGAGCGTGCAAGGGGCTGGAGAGTTTTGGGTGTGCAAGGCGCTGCAGGGGCTGCGGCAGGAGGG
>NW_026776112.1:0-16331 GCF_027477595.1 Haemorhous mexicanus
CAAGGATTTGGGGGAGGGGCCAAGGAATTGGGGAGGGGCCAAGGAATGGGGGGAGGGGTTGCCTTGGGGGAGGGGCTCTGGATTTGGGGAGGGGCCAAGGAATTGGGGGAGGGGCCAAGGAATTGGGGGAGGGGTTGCCTTGGGGAGGGGCTCTGGATTTGGGGGAGGGGCCAAGGAATTGGGGAGGGGTGATGGCTTTGGGGGAGGGGCCATAGGGTGGGGGAGGGCCAAGGAATGGGGGAGGGGTCATGGAGTGGGGGAGGGGCTGCCTTTGGGGAGGAATTGGGGGAGGGGCTCTGGAATTGGGGGAGGGGCTGTCTTGGGGGAGGGGCTGTCTTGGGTGAGGGGTGATGGGATTGGGGGAGGGGCTGGGTGTGAGGGAGGGGTGATGGGGGAGGGGATTTGGAGGGGCTGCAATGGGGGAGGGCCAGAAGTGGGGGTGGGCTCTGGGAATGGGGGAGGGGCCAGAAGTGGGGGAGGGGCTCTGGGAATGGGGGAGGGGCCAGAAGTGGGGGAGGGGCTCTGGGAATGGGGGAGGGGCCAGAAGTTGGGGGAGGGGCACAAACAGCCCAGCCAATCACAACGCGTCGTCCCATTCCCCCCCCCCCCCAAAATCCATCGCTGAGGGGCGTGGCTTCACCCCGCCGGAGTGACCGTCACACGCGGAGCCGAACCGATGACGTCATCACGCGGGGGGAGGGGACCCCCGGATTTTATTGCCAAAATTGGGGGGAGGGGGAGGGGGTCCCCACCGCCCTCCCCACCCCAGGGATCCCTTGTGACGTCATCGGGTCCCAGTGTCCCCCGGGGGGTCCCAAGTCCCCCAATTTTGGGGTCTCGAGGACCAGGAGTGTCCTGGGGGGGGTCCCCAACGTCCTGGGGGTCCCCAAGTCTCATTTTGGGGTCCCCCAATGTCCTGGGAGGGTCCCAAGGTCCCCAGAGTGTCCCCCAGTGTCCCCTGGGTGTCCCCAAGGTCCCTGGGTGTCCCAGGTCCCCTGGGTGTCCCCAAGGTCCTGGGGGTCCCTCAAGGTCCCAATTTGGGGTCCTCTCAATGTCCCCCAGGGTGTCCCCCCAAGGTCCCCATTTTGGGGACACTCAGAGGTCCAAGGGCAGGGCCAGGCCGAGGTGGGGGGATGGGACCCCAATGTCCCCAAATGTCCCCAATGTCCCCAATGTCCTCAAATGTCCCCAATGTCCCAAATGGGCTCATGAGGAGCACGAGGCCACACTGGGGTGGGACCCGATGTCCCCAAATGTCCCCAATGTCCCCAGTCAGGGTCCATGAGGAGCACGAGGCCGTAGCGGGGCTGAGTCCCAAATGTCCCCGATGTCCCCAGATGTCCCCAAGGTCCCGTTTTGGGGACACCCAGGGCTCCATCAGCAGGGCCAGCCCCTGGCAGAGCTCGGTCACCGACGATGTCCCCAACGATGTCCCCGTGTCACCCTTTGGGGACACTCGGGGGTCCGTGAGGAGCACGAGGCCACAGCTGACTCCCAGACGTCCCCAGTGTCCCTCGATGTCCCCGATGTCCCCAGTCTGGGGACACTCAGGGGTCCATCAGCAGCGCCAGCTCGTACCTGGCAGGGCCCAGTGATGTCCCCAGATGTCCCCAAATGTCCCCACTCAGGGGGCCATGAGCAGGGCCAGCCCACGGTGGCAGTGCCCGATGTCCCCAACCCCCCCAAATGTCCCCAACACCCCAATGTCCCCCCAGTGTCCCCATTGCTGTCCCAATGTCCCCTCTGTCCCAGCAGCAGCCCAGCTGTACCTGGCAGTGCCCAATGTCCCCCCAGTGTCCCCAATGTCCCCAATGTCCCCAGTGTCCCCACTATCCCCCAGTGTCCCCAACCCCCCCAGTGTCCCCATTGCTGTCCCCAGAGTCCTCAATCCCCTCAGTGTCCCCAGTGTCCCCAAGGTCCCCAGTGTCCCCAATCCCCCAAATGTCCCCAATGTCCCCCCAGTGTCCCATTGCTGTCCCCAATGTCCCCTCTGTCCCCAGCAGCAGCCCCAGCTGTACCTGGCAGTGCCCAATGTCCCCCCAGTGTCCACAATGTCCCCAATGTCCCCAGTGTCCCCACTATCCCCCAGTGTCCTCAATGTCCCCAGTGTCCCAATCCCTCAAATGTCCCCAATGTCCCCTCAGTGTCCCCACCTTGAGCTGGAAGCCGCTGGGCGTGGCCTCTCCTGGGACAGAGCTTGGGGTCCCCCCCGTGTCCCCAATGTCCCCCCAGTGTCCCCACTGTCCCCCCAATCCCCAGTGTCCCCAATCATCACAATGTCCCCACAATGTCCCCAGTGTCCCCTGGCTGTCCCCAATGTCCCCCCACTGTCCCCAACCCCCCCACTGTCCCCCCACTGTCCCCGCTGTCCCCACTGTCCCCCCAGTGTCCCCAATGTCCCCCCACTGTCCCCAGTGTCCCCAAAGTCCCCAGCCCCCCCAATGTCCCCGCACTGTCCCCATTGCTGTCCCCACTGTCCCCACTGTCCCCGTTGCTGTCCCCCCCGTCCCCTCTGTCCCCATTGCTGTCCCCACTGTCCCCCCCACTGTCCCCAAGCCCCCCTCACTGTCCCCAGTGTCCCCATTGCTGTCCCCAGTGTCCCCCCAGTGTCCCCATTGCTGTCCCCAGTGTCCCCCCCAGTGTCCCCCCAGTGTCCCCATTGCTGTCCCCAGTGTCCCCCCAGTGTCCCCCCAGTGTCCCCATTGCTGTCCCCACTGTCCCCCCGCTGTCCCCGTCGCTGTCCCCCATTGCTGTCCCCATTGCTGTCCCCAGTGTCCCCACTGCTGTCCCCATTGCTGTCCCCATTGCTGTCCCCCTGTCCCCACTGTCCCCAGTGTCCCCCCTGTCCCCATTGCTGTCCCATTGCTGTCCCCCCACTGTCCCCACTGTCCCCATTGCTGTCCCCACTGTCCCCCCCACTCGTCCCCAAGCCCCCCTCACTGTCCCCAGTGTCCCCACTGCTGTCCCCATTGCTGTCCCCACTGTCCCCACTGTCCCCATTGCTGTCCCCCCACTGTCCCCCCAGTCCCCATTGCTGTCCCCCAATGTCCCCCCGCTGTCCCCCCACTGTCCCAGTGTCCCCCCACTGTCCCATTGCTGTCCCCCCCGTCCCCACTGTCCCCACTGTCCCCATTGCTGTCCCCACTGTCCCCCCACTGTCCCAAGCCCCCCTCACTGTCCCCCAGTGTCCCCATTGCTGTCCCCAGTGTCCCCCCCAGTGTCCCCATTGCTGTCCCCAGTGTCCCCCCAGTGTCCCCATTGCTGTCCCACTGTCCCCCCGCTGTCCCCGTCGCTGTCCCCATTGCTGTCCCCAGTGTCCCCATTGCTGTCCCCATTGCTGTCCCCCCACTGTCCCCACTGTCCCCATTGCTGTCCCCACTGTCCCCCCCACTGTCCCCAAGCCCCCCTCACTGTCCCCAGTGTCCCATTGCTGTCCCCAGTGTCCCCCCAGTGTCCCCCCAGTGTCCCCCCAGTGTCCCCCCAGTGTCCCCACTGCTGTCCCCAGTGTCCCCCAGTGTCCCCGTCGCTGTCCCGCCGGTACCTGGCGCCGTGGGCGGGGCTCACCCCTTGTGCCAGGTGCGTCAGGCGCCCGGGGTGCAGCAGGGCCCAGCCCGGGGGGGGCGCGGGCCACGCAGCCGTAGCGGGGGAACAGCCAGCCGCCGCCCTGCGACCAGTACAGACCAGTATAAACCAGTATAAACCAGTATGGACCAGTAACCATCAATAACCCGGCCCAGAGACCCAGCCCAGTTCAAACCAGTTCAAACCAGTAACCCCCAGTGCAGCCGTAGCGGGGGAACAGCCAGCCGCCACCCTGGGACCAGTACAGACCAGTATAAACCAGTATGGACCAGTATAAACCAGTATAAACCAGTATGGACCAGTAACCATCAATAACCCGGCCCAGAGACCCAGCCCAGTTCATCCCAGTAACCCCCAGTGCAGCCGTAGCGGGGGAACAGCCAGCCGCCGCCCTGGGACCAGTACAGACCAGTATAAACCAGTATAAACCAGTATAAACCAGTATGGACCAGTATGGACCAGTGACACAGCCCAGAGACCCAGCCCAGTTCAAACCAGTTCAAACCAGTAACCCCCAGTGCAGCCATGGCGGGAGAACAGCCAGCCGCCGCCCTGCGACCAGTACAGACCAGTATAAACCAGTATGGACCAGTATAAACCAGTATGGACCAGTATGGACCGATATGGACCAGTGACACAGCCCAGAGACCCATCCCAGTTCAAACCAGTTCAAACCAGTAACCCCCAGTGCAGCCGTGACGGGGGAACAGCCAGCCGCCGCCCTGGGACCAGTACGGACCAGTATAAACCAGTATGGACCAGTACAGACCGGTATGGACTGGTATGGACCAGTACGGACCAGTATAAACCAGTAACCATCAATAACCCAGCCCAGAGACCCCTCCCAGTCCCTCCCAGTACAAACCAGTAACCCCCAGTTCCCCCCCAGCCCCTCCCAGTACAAACCAGTAACCCCCAGTTCCCTCCCAGTCCCTCCCAGTACAAACCAGTAACCCCCAGTTCCCCCCCAGCCCCTCCCAGTACAAACCAGTAACCCCCAGTTCCCTCCCAGTCCCTCCCAGTACAAACCAGTAACCCCCAGTTCCCCTCCAGCCCCTCCCAGTACAAACCAGTAACCCCCAGTTCCCTCCCAGTCCCTCCCAGTACAAACCAGTAACCCCCAACCATCCCCCAGTTCCCTCCCAGTCCCTCCCAGTACAAACCAGTAACCCCCAGTTCCCCCCCAGCCCCCCCCCAGCCCCTCCCAGTATATCCCAGTACATCCCAGTCCGTACGTGGGCGGGGCTCAGGCTGACGCTCAGGCTGATCGTGGCCGAGGGCCGGGCCGGGGCCGAGGGGGAGGGGCCGGAGGGGGCGTGGCCGGAAGGGGCGGGGTCATACCGAACCACGGAGCTCAGCACGGTCCGGCCCTGGGAGGGGGGAGGGGCGAGTGGGCGTGGCCAACGGGGGACAGGCCCGCTGGAGGGCCACACCCACACTGGCCACGCCCAGATGCAGATCACCTGACCACACCCACTTAGGCCACGCCCAGTTCAGCACTGCCTTTTAAAGGCCCCAGCCCACCTTACACCCTCCCCAAGCCACGCCCAACAATGCCACACCCATTTAGCCACACCCCCAGCGAGCCACACCCTTCTCACAGAGCCCCACCCCTTCTCAGGCCCCACCCCTTTTGGAGCCCCTCTCATTTCCCACACCCAACAATTCCCCCAGGCTCCACCCCTTTCCTCTCAGCTCCGTCCTCTCCCCAAGCCCCGCCCCTTTCTGTGTCCCCACCCCTTTTCTCACCCACCCCTGCCCCGCCCTTGAGGCCACGCCCATTTCCCCAAGCTCCACCCCTTTCCCAAACCCTGCTCCCTCTCCCAAGCCCCACCCCTTTCTGAGTCCCCGCCCCTTTTCCCTGCTCCAGCCCCGCCCCTCTGAGACCACGCCCATTCCCCCAGGCCCCTCCCCTTCTCTCAGGCACCGCCCCTTTCCCCAAGCCCCGCCCACCTTGGGGGCGTATCCCGGGAAGAGCCGGCGGGCGATGGGGGGGAGGAGCTCCCGCAGCGCCCCCTGCAGGACGGAATCCAACTGCAGCGCCGAGAGGGGCACCGCCCACGAGAGCACCTGGGACAGGTGAGGGACAGGTGAGGGACAGGTGAGGGACAGGTGAGACACCTGGGGTACACCTGGGATACACCTGGGATACACCTGGGACAGGTGAGGGACAGGTGAGACACCTGGGGTACACCTGGGATACACCTGGGATACACCTGGGACAGGTGAGATACACCTGGGATACACCTGAGATACACCTGGGACAGAATCCAACTGCAGCGCCGAGAGGGGCACCGCCCACGAGAGCACCTGGGCAGGTGAGGGACAGGTGAGACACCTGGGATACACCTGGGACAGGTGAGACACCTGGGATACACCTGGGATACACCTGGGACAGGTGAGATACACCTGGGATACACCTGGGATACACCTGGGACAGGTGAGACACCTGGGATACACCTGGGATACACCTGGGACAGGTGAGATACACCTGGGATACACCTGAGATACACCTGGGACAGGTGAGATATACCTGGGATACACCTGGGATACACCTGGGATACACCTGGGACAGAATCCAACTGCAGTGCTGACAAGGGCACCGCCCACGAGAGCACCTGGGACAGGTGAGGGACAGGTGAGACACCTGGGATACACCTGGGATACACCTGGGACAGGTGAGATACACCTGGGATACACCTGGGGTACACCTGGGATACACCTGGGATACACCTGGGATACACCTGGGACAGGTGAGATACACCTGGGATACACCTGGGATACACCTGGGATACACCTGGGACAGGTGAGATACACCTGGGATACACCTGGGATACACCTGGGACAGGTGAGACACCTGGGATACACCTGGGATACACCTGGGGTACACCTGGGATACACCTGGGATACACCTGGGGTACACCTGGGATACACCTGGGATACACCTGGGGTACACCTGGGATACACCTGGGGTACACCTGGGGTACACCTGGGACAGAATCCAACTACAGCGCCGAGAGCGGCACCGCCCACGAGAGCACCTGGGACAGGTGAGGGACAGGTGAGAGTGACCCTGACACACCTGGGATACACCTGGGATACACCTGAGATACACCTGGGACAGGTGAGATACACCTGGGATACACCTGGGATACACCTGGGATACACCTGGGACAGAATCCAACTGCAGTGCTGACAAGGGCACCGCCCACGAGAGCACCTGGGACAGGTGAGGGACAGGTGAGACACCTGGGATACACCTGGGACAGGTGAGATACACCTGGGATACACCTGGGATACACCTGGGACAGGTGAGATACAGCTGGGACAGGTGAGATACAGCTGGGACAGGTGAGATACACCTGGGACAGAATCCAACTGCAGTGCTGACAGGGGCACTGCCCACAAGAGCACCTGGGACAGGTGAGGGACAGGTGAGACACCTGGGATACACCTGGGATACACCTGGGACAGGTGAGATACACCTGGGATACACCTGGGATACACCTGGGACAGGTGAGATACACCTGGGATACACCTGGGATACACCTGGGACAGGTGAGATACACCTGGGATACACCTGGGATACACCTGGGACAGGTGAGATACACCTGGGATACACCTGGGATACACCTGGGACAGGTGAGATACACCTGGGATACACCTGGGACAGGTGAGTTACACCTGGGATACACCTGGGACAGGTGAGATACAGCTGGGATACACCTGGGATACCCCTGGGACAGGTGAGATACACCTGGGATACACATGGGGTACACCTGGGACAGGTGAGATACACCTGGGATACACCTGGGACAGGTGAGATACACCTGGGATACACCTGGGATACACGTGGGACAGGTGAGTTACACCTGGGATACACCTGGGACAGAATCCAACTGCAGCACCGAGAGGGGCACCGCCCACGAGAGCACCTGGGCAGGTGAGGGACAGGTGAGACACCTGGGATACACCTGGGGTACACCTGGGACAGGTGAGATACACCTGGGATACACCTGGGATACACCTGGGGTACACCTGGGATACACCTGGGATACACCTGGGACGGAATCCAACTGCAGCGCCGAGAGGGGCACCGCCCACGAGAGCACCTGGGCAGGTGAGGGACAGGTGAGACACCTGGGGTACACCTGGGACAGGTGAGGGACAGGTGAGACACCTGGGATACACCTGGGTTACACCTGGGATACACCTGAGATACACCTGGGACAGGTGAGATACACCTGGGATACACCTGAGATACACCTGGGACACCTGAGATACACCTGGGATACACCTGGGATACACCTGGGGTACACCTGGGACAGGTGAGATACACCTGGGATACACCTGGGATACACCTGGGGTACACCTGGGACAGGTGAGATACACCTGGGATACACCTGGGATACACCTGGGGTACACCTGGGATACACCTGGGGTACACCTGGGACAGAATCCAACTGCAGCGTCGAGAGGGGCACCGCCCACGAGAGCACCTGGGCAGGTGAGGGACAGGTGAGACACCTGGGGTACACCTGGGACAGGTGAGGGACAGGTGAGACACCTGGGTTACACCTGGGTTACACCTGGGATACACCTGAGATACACCTGGGACAGGTGAGATACACCTGGGATACACCTGGGGTACACCTGGGATACACCTGGGACAGGTGAGATACACCTGGGATACACCTGAGATACACCTGGGACAGGTGAGATACACCTGGGATACACCTGAGATACACCTGGGACAGGTGAGATACACCTGGGATACACCTGGGGTACACCTGGGACAGGTGAGATACACCTGGGATACACCTGGGACAGGTGAGATACACCTGGGATACACCTGAGATACACCTGGGACAGGTGAGATACACCTGGGATACACCTGGGGTACACCTGGGACAGGTGAGATACACCTGGGATACACCTGGGACAGGTGAGGGACAGGTGAGACACCTGGGATACACCTGGGACAGGTGAGATACAGCTGGGATACACCTGGGGTACACCTGGGACAGGTGAGATACACCTGGGATACACCTGAGATACACCTGGGATACACCTGGGACAGGTGAGATACACCTGGGATACACCTGGGGTACACCTGGGACAGGTGAGATACACCTGGGATACACCTGAGATACACCTGGGATACACCTGGGACAGGTGAGATACATCTGGGATACACCTGGGATACACCTGGGACAGAATCCAACTGCAGCGTCGAGAGGGGCACCGCCCACGAGAGCACCTGGGACAGGTGAGGGACAGGTGAGGGACAGGTGAGACACCTGGGATACACCTGGGACAGGTGAGATACACCTGGGATACACCTGGGATACACCTGGGACAGGTGAGATACACCTGGGATACACCTGGGATACACCTGGGACAGGTGAGATACACCTGGGATACACCTGGGATACACCTGGGATACACCTGGGACAGGTGAGATACACCTGGGATACACCTGGGATACACCTGGGACAGAATCCAACTGCAGCACCGAGAGGGGCACCGCCCACGAGAGCACCTGGGCAGGTGAGGGACAGGTGAGACACCTGGGATACCCCTGGGATACACCTGGGATACCCCTGGGATACTCCTGGGACAGGTGAGGGACAGGTGAGGGACAGGTGAGACACCTGGGGTACACCTGGGACAGGTGAGATACACCTGGGGTACACCTGGGGTACACCTGGGACAGGTGAGACACACCTGGGATACACCTGGGACAGGTGAGACACACCTGGGATACACCTGGGACAGGTGAGATACACCTGGGATACACCTGGGATACACCTGGGACAGGTGAGATACACCTGGGATACACCTGGGATACACCTGGGACAGGTGAGATACACCTGAGATACACCTGGGACAGAATCCAACTGCAGCACCGAGAGGGGCACCGCCCACGAGAGCACCTGGGACAGGTGAGGGACAGGTGAGGGACAGGTGAGGGACAGGTGAGGGACAGGTGAGGGACAGGTGAGACACCTGGGATACACCTGGGACAGGTGAGATACACCTGGGATACACCTGGGATACACCTGGGATACACCTGGGACAGGTGAGATACACCTGGGATACACCTGGGGTACACCTGGGACAGGTGAGATACACCTGGGTACACCTGGGATACACCTGGGACAGGTGAGATACACCTGGGATACACCTGGGACAGGTGAGATACACCTGGGATACACCTGGGATACACCTGGGACAGGTGAGAGACACCTGGGATACACCTGGGTTACACCTGGGACAGGTGAGTTACACCTGGGATACACCTGGGACAGAATCCAACTGCAGCGCCGAGAGGGGCACTGCCCACGAGAGCACCTGGGACAGGTGAGGGACAGGTGAGACACCTGGGGTACACCTGGGATACACCTGGGATACACCTGGGGTACACCTGGGATACACCTGGGACAGGTGAAATACACCTGGGATACACCTGGG
Source organism: Haemorhous mexicanus (assembly GCF_027477595.1). NCBI lineage: Eukaryota > Metazoa > Chordata > Aves > Passeriformes > Fringillidae > Haemorhous > Haemorhous mexicanus. Next base: position 10,057 of record NW_026776112.1, read on the forward strand.
ATACACCTGGGATACACCTGGGATACACCTGGGGTACACCTGGGACAGAATCCAACTGCAGTGCCGAGAGAGGCACCGCCCACGAGAGCACCTGGGACAGGTGAGGGACAGGTGAGACACCTGGGGTACACCTGGGATACACCTGGGATACACCTGGGTTACACCTGGGACAGGTGAGGGACAGGTGAGACACCTGGGGTACACCTGGGACAGGTGAGATACACCTGGGATACACCTGGGATACACCTGGGATACCCCTGGGATACACCTGGGATACCCCTGAGATACACCTGGGATACACCTGGGACAGGTGAGATACACCTGGGATACACCTGGGATACACCTGGGATACACCTGGGATACACCTGGGATACACCTGGGACAGAATCCAACTGCAGCGCCGAGAGGGGCACCGCCCACGAGAGCACCTGGGACAGGTGAGGGACAGGTGAGGGACAGGTGAGGGACAGGTGAGACACCTGGGGTACACCTGGGATACACCTGGGATACACCTGGGACAGGTGAGACACCTGGGGTACACCTGGGATACACCTGGGATACACCTGGGACAGGTGAGATACACCTGGGATACACCTGGGACAGGTGAGATACACCTGGGGTACACCTGGGATACACCTGGGATACACCTGGGACAGGTGAGATACACCTGGGATACACCTGGGACAGGTGAGATACACCTGGGATACACCTGGGATACACCTGGGACAGAATCCAAATGCAGCGCCGAGAGCGGCACCGCCCACGAGAGCACCTGGGACAGGTGAGGGGCAGGTGAGGGACAGGGGATACACCTGGGTTACACCTGGGGTACACCTGGGATACACCTGGGGTACACCTGGGACAGGTGAGATACACCTGGGATACACCTGGGATACACCTGGGATACACCTGGGGTACACCTGGGACAGGTGAGATACACCTGGGATACACCTGGGATACACCTGGGACAGGTGAGATACACCTGGGATACCCCTGGGATACACCTGGGATACACCTGGGACAGGTGAGATACACCTGGGATACACCTGGGATACACCTGGGGTACACCTGGGATACACCTGGGACAGGTGAGATACACCTGGGATACACCTGGGATACACCTGGGATACACCTGGGACAGGTGAGATACACCTGGGATACACCTGGGATACACCTGGGACAGGTGAGATACACCTGAGATACACCTGGGACAGAATCCAACTGCAGCACCGAGAGGGGCACCGCCCACGAGAGCACCTGGGACAGGTGAGGGACAGGTGAGGGACGGGTGAGGGACAGGTGAGGGACAGGTGAGGGACAGGTGAGACACCTGGGATACACCTGGGACAGGTGAGATACACCTGGGATACACCTGGGATACACCTGGGATACACCTGGGACAGGTGAGATACACCTGGGATACACCTGGGGTACACCTGGGACAGGTGAGATACACCTGGGTACACCTGGGATACACCTGGGACAGGTGAGATACACCTGGGATACACCTGGGACAGGTGAGATACACCTGGGATACACCTGGGACAGGTGAGATACACCTGGGATACACCTGGGATACACCTGGGACAGGTGAGAGACACCTGGGATACACCTGGGTTACACCTGGGACAGGTGAGTTACACCTGGGATACACCTGGGACAGAATCCAACTGCAGCGCCGAGAGGGGCACTGCCCACGAGAGCACCTGGGACAGGTGAGGGACAGGTGAGACACCTGGGGTACACCTGGGATACACCTGGGATACACCTGGGGTACACCTGGGATACACCTGGGACAGGTGAAATACACCTGGGATACACCTGGGATACACCTGGGATACACCTGGGATACACCTGGGGTACACCTGGGACAGAATCCAACTGCAGTGCCGAGAGAGGCACCGCCCACGAGAGCACCTGGGACAGGTGAGGGACAGGTGAGACACCTGGGGTACACCTGGGATACACCTGGGATACACCTGGGTTACACCTGGGACAGGTGAGGGACAGGTGAGACACCTGGGGTACACCTGGGACAGGTGAGATACACCTGGGATACACCTGGGATACACCTGGGATACACCTGGGATACACCTGGGATACCCCTGAGATACACCTGGGATACACCTGGGACAGGTGAGATACACCTGGGATACACCTGGGATACACCTGGGATACACCTGGGACAGAATCCAACTGCAGCGCCGAGAGGGGCACCGCCCACGAGAGCACCTGGGACAGGTGAGGGACAGGTGAGGGACAGGTGAGACACCTGGGGTACACCTGGGATACACCTGGGATACACCTGGGACAGGTGAGATACACCTGGGATACACCTGGGACAGGTGAGATACACCTGGGGTACACCTGGGATACACCTGGGATACACCTGGGACAGGTGAGATACACCTGGGATACACCTGGGACAGGTGAGATACACCTGGGATACACCTGGGATACACCTGGGACAGAATCCAAATGCAGCGCCGAGAGCGGCACCGCCCACGAGAGCACCTGGGACAGGTGAGGGACAGGTGAGGGACAGGGGATACACCTGGGTTACACCTGGGGTACACCTGGGATACACCTGGGGTACACCTGGGACAGGTGAGTTACACCTGGGATACACCTGGGGGACACCTGGGGTACACCTGGGACAGGTGAGATACACCTGGGATACACCTGGGATACACCTGGGATACACCTGGGGTACACCTGGGACAGGTGAGATACACCTGGGATACACCTGGGATACACCTGGGACAGGTGAGATACACCTGGGATACCCCTGGGATACACCTGGGATACACCTGGGATACACCTGGGATACACCTGGGACAGGTGAGATACACCTGGGATACACCTGGGGGACACCTGGGGTACACCTGGGACAGGTGAGACACACCTGGGATACACCTGGGACTGGCCCCGCCCACCAGGACACGTGACAGCTCCATTTTTGAGGCTCCACCCCATTTTTAGGGCCACACCCCCCCTTTATGAGGCCCCACCCACCCAATTTTTGAGGCCCCACCCCCATTGATGAGGCCCCACCCCCAATTTCAGGGCCACACCCTCTTTTATCAGACTCCGCCCCCATTTTAGGATCCCACCCCCATTTTCAGACCCCACCCCCATTTTTGAAGCCACGCCCCCATTTTGAGCCCCACCCCATTATTTTGGTCCCACCCCGAATTTGAGGCCCCGCCCCTTTCCCAGGCCCCACCCCCAGTTTTATGGCCACACCCTCTAATTTATAGGCCCCGCCTCCCCTTTGGAGGCCCCACCCCCATTTTTAGGGTCCCACCCTATTTTAAGCTCCACCCCATTTTGAAGCCCCGCCCCTTTTAAGCCCCGCCCCATCTTTAACTCCCCGCCCCCATTTGTAGGACCACACCCCCCAATTTTTAGGCCCCGCCCCTTTTATTGTCCCACCCCCATTTTGAGGCCCCACCCCCTTTAGGGCCCCACCCCCAATTTTGAGGCCACGCCCACCTCGTGATGCTCCGCCCACCCCCCTCGAAGCTCCGCCTCCTCGCGCAGCTCCCGCCCGAACTGAGCGGAGAAGAGCGGGAACTGGAACACGTCAGGGCAGGGCTGGAAAAGGGGGAATTCACCCCAAAAATCAGCCCGGGAACCCCAAACACACCAAATCCCAAAATCCCCAAAAATATCCCCAAAATCCCCCAAAAAATCCCCAAAAAAATCCCCCCAAAATCCCCAAAAAATCCCCAAAAATGGGAACTGGAACACGTCAGGGCAGGGCTGGAAAAGGGGGAATTCACCCCAAAAATCAGCCCGGGAACCCCAAACACACCAAATCCCAAAATCCCCCAAAATATCCCCAAAATCCCCCAAAAAAATCCCCCCAGAAATCCCAAAAAAATCCCCAAAAAATCCCCAAGAAATCCTAAAAAATCCCCCCAAAATAAAAAAAAATCCCCCCAAAATCCTCCAAAATATCCCCAAAATTTTCCCCAAAAATCCCCCCAAAAATCCCCCAAAATCCCCCCAAAATTTCCCCAAAAAATCCTCCCTCAAAATCCCCAAAATTCCCCCCAAAAATCCCCCAAATAAATCCCCCCAAAACCCCCCAAAATCCCCCAAATAAATCCCCAAAAATCCCCCAAAAAATCCCAAAAATCCCCCCAAAAATCCCCCAAATTTTCCCTAAAATCCCCCAGAATTCTCCCAAAATATCCTCAAAAAATCCCAAAAAAATCCCCCCAAAAATCCCCCAAAATCCCCAAAAAATCCCCAAAAATGGGAACTGGAACACGTCAGGGCAGGGCTGGAAAAGGGGGAATTCACCCCAAAAATCAGCCCGGGAACCCCAAACACACAAAATCCCAAAACCCCCCAAAATATCCCCAAAATCCCCCAAAAAATCCCCAAAAAATCCCCAAAAAAATCCTCCCAAAAATCCCCCCAAAATCCCAAAAAATCTCCCCAAAATATCCCCAAAGTTTTCCCCAAAACTCCCCCAAAAAATCCCCCAGAAATCCCCAAAATTCTCCCAAAATTCCCCCAAAAATCCCCCAAAAAATCCTCCCCCAAAATCCCCAAAATTCCCCCCAAAAATCCCCCAAATTTTCCCCAAAATCCCCAAAAAATTCCCCCAAAAATACCCCAAAAATCCCCCAAAAATCTCCAAAATTTCCCGAAAAAAAATCCCAAAAAATCCCCCCAAAAATCCTCCAAAATTTCCCCAAAAATAAAAAAAAAATCCTCCCAAAAAATCCCAAACATCCCCCCCAAAAATCCCAAAAAATTTCCCCAAAAAATCTCCCAAAATTCCCCCAAAAACCCCAAAATCCCCCCAAAAACCCCCAAAAATCCCCCCCCAAAAAACCCCAAAAATCCCCCAGGAAATTTTGGGGTGATTTTCGCATTTTTTGGGAGATTTTTAGGGTAATTTTGGGGAAGTTTTTGGGGTAATTTTGGGGTTTTTTTGGGATTTTTGGGGTATTTTTGGGGTGATTTTGGGGTGACTTTGGGGTGATTTTGGGACATTTTTTTGGGGTAATTTTGGGGTGACTTTGGGGTGACTTTGGGATATTTTTGGGGTGATTTTGGGGTGATTTTAGGGTGGATTTTGTGGTGATTTCAGGGATATTTTTGGGGTGATTTTGGGACGTTTTTGAGGAATTTTTGGGATATTTTGGGATTTTTTGGGATATTTTTGGGATGGTTTTGAGGTGATTTTGGGGCGTTTTTGGGGGAATTTTTGGGTGATTTTTGGTAATTTTGGGGGGATTTCAGGGATATTTTCGGGGTGACTTTGGGATATTTTTGGGGTGATTTTGGGGTGATTTTTGGGGTGATTTTGGGGTGATTTTGGGGTGACTTTGGGACATTTTTGGGGTGATTTGGGGTAATTTTGGGGTGTTTTTGAGGAATTTTTGGGGTGATTTTGGGGTTTTTTGGGAGATTTTTGGGGTGATTTTGGGAGATTTTTTGATGTGATTTTGGGGCATTTTTGGGGGATATTTTTGGGGTGATTTTTGGTAATTTTGGGGGATTTTGTGGTGATTTTGGGATTTTTTGGGGGTAATTTTGGGGTGATTTTGGGATATTTTTGGGGTGATTTTGGGGTGATTTTGGGATATTTTTTGGGGTGATTTGGGGGATATTTTTGGGTAATATTTGGTGTGATTTTGGGGTGATTTGGGATATTTTTTGGGGTGATTTTTGGGGATATTTTTGGGGTGATTTTTGGAAATTTTGGGGTGATTTCAGGGATATTTTTGGGGTATTTTTGGGATATTTTTGGGGTGATTTTGGGAATATTTTTGGGGGTAATTTCGGGGTGACTTTGGGATATTTTTGGGGTGATTTGGGGTGATTTTGGGGACATTTTTGGGGTGATTTTGGGGTGATTTTTGGGGTGATTTGGGGAGATTTTGGGACATTTTTGGGGATATTTTGGGGACATTTTTGGGGTGATCTCGGGGACATTTTTGGGGTGATTTTTGGGGTGATTTTGGGGTGATTTGGGGGATATTTTTGGGATATTTTTGGGGTGACTTTGGGATATTTTTGGGGTGATTTGGGGTGATTTTGGGGTGATTTTTGGGGTGATTTTGGGAGATTTTGGGGTGATTTTTGGGGTGATTTTGGGAGATTTTGGGACATTTTTGGGGACATTTTTGGGGTGATTTTGGGGTGATTTTTGGGGTGATTTTGGGGTGATTTTGGGAGATTTTGGGACATTTTGGGGGTGATTTGGGGAGATTTTGGGACATTTTTGGGGACATTTTTGGGGTGATTTTGGG
>NW_026776113.1:0-16182 GCF_027477595.1 Haemorhous mexicanus
AAAAATCCTAAAAAATCCCCAAAAATTCCCCCTAAAACAGTCCAAAAAATCCAAAAAAAATCCAAAAAAAATCCCCAACATTCCCCAAAAATTCCTTAAAAAATCCCCCAAAAAATCCTAAAAAAGTCCTAAAAAAATCCCAAAAAAATTCCTTTAAAATCCCAAAAAATCCCCAAAAATTCCCCTTAAGACGCCAAAAAAACACCAAAAAATCCCCAAAAAATCCTAAAAAAAATCCCAAAAATTCCCCCCAAAAACCCCAAAAAATCCCCAAAAAAATCCCAAAAAATCCCCAAAAAATTCCCTGAAAAATCTTTAAAAAAATCCCAAAAATTCCCTAAATAATTCCTAAAAGGCTCCCCCAAAAAATTCCCAAAAAACCCCAAAAATCCTAAAAAAACCCTAAAAAATCCCAAAAAATCCTAAAAAGACTCCAATAAAATCCCCCAAAAATTCTAAAAAAATCCCAAAAATTCCCCCTCCCCTCCCCCAAAAAACCCAAAAATTCCCCAAAAAGTCCTAAAAAAATCCAGAAAAACCCCAAAAATTCCCCCTAAAACGCCAAAAAAAGTCCAAAAAACCCAAAAAAAATCCTAAAAAATCCCAAAAATTCCCAAAATTCTTAAAAAAATGCCCCAAAAAATCCTAGAAAACCCCCAAAATTCCCCCTAAAACAGTCCAAAAAATCCCAAAAAAATCCTAAAAAAATCCCCAACATTCCCCAAAAATTCCTTTAAAAATCCTAAAAAAATCCCAAAAATCCCAAAAAAGTCCTAAAAAAAATCCCAAAAAAACCCCAAAAATTCCCCTTAAAATGCGAAAAAAACTCCAAAAAATCCTAAAAAAATCCCAAAAATTCCCCCCAAAAACCCCAAAAAATCCTAAAAAAATCCCAAAAAAATCCCCAAAAAATTCCCTGAAAAATCCTGAAAAAATCCCAAAACTTCCCCTAAGAAAATCCTAAAAACTCCCCCAAAAAATCCCAAAAAAACCCAAAAATTCCGCAAGAAAAACCCAAAAAACTCCAAAAAATCCTAAAAAAATCCTAAAACTCCAAAAATTCCTAAAAAAAATTCTAAAAAAATCCCAAAAATTCCCCCGAAAAACCCCCAAAATTTCCCCAAAAAGTCCTACAAAAATCCCAGAAAAACCCCAAAAATTCCCCCTAAAACGCCAAAAAAAGTCCAAAGATCCAAAAAAAATCCTAAAAAATCCCAAAAATTCCAAAAAAATTCCTTAAAAAATCCCAAAAAAATCCCCAAAAAATCCCAAAAATTCCCAAAAAATTCCAAAAAAAAAAATCCCCAAAAAATCCCAAAAATTCCCCTTAAAACGCCAAAAAAAACTCCAAAAAATCCTAAAAACATCCTAAGAAATCCCAAAATTCCCAAAAAATTCCTTAAAAAATCCCAAAAAAATCCATAAAAAAATCCCCAAAATTCTCAAAAAAGTCCTTAAAAAATCCCCCCAAAAAATCCTAAAAAAGTCTTAAAAAATCCTAAAAAAATCCCAAAAATTCCCAAAAAATGCCTTAAAAAATCCCGAAAAAATCCTTAAAAATCAAAAATTCCAAAAAGAGTCCTAAAAAAATCCCAAAAAACCCCAGAAATTCCCCCTTAAGACGCCATAAAAAACTCCAGAAAATCCCAAAAAATCCTAAAAAAATCCCAAAAATTCCCCCCAAAAACCCCCAAAAAATCTAAAAAAATCCCAAAAAAATCCCCAAAAAATTCCCTGAAAAATCCTGAAAAAAATCCCAAAAATTCCCTAAATAATTCCTAAAAGCTCCCCCAAAAAATCCCAAAAAAAACCCCAAAAAAATCCTAAAAAAACCTAAAAAATCCCAAAAAAAATTCTAAAAAAATCCTAAAGAAACTCCAAAAAATCCCCAAAAAATTCTAAAAAAATCCCAAAAATTCCCCCCAAAAAACCCCAAAATTCCCCCAAAAAGTCCTAAAAAAATCCCAGAAAAACCCCAAAAATTCCCCCTAAAACACCAAAAAAACTCAAAAAAATTCCCCAAAAAATTCTAAAAAAATCCCCAAAAATTCCCAAAAAATTCCAAAACAATCCTTTAAAAATCCCAAAAAAATCCCAAAATTCCCAAAAAAATTCCTAAAAAATCCCTGAAAAACCCCCAAAATTCCCCCTAAAACGCCAAAAAAAGTCCAAAAAATCCCAAAAAAATCCTAAAAAAATCCTTTAAAAATCCCCCAAAAAATTCCCAAAAATTCCCTCTAAAATGCCAAAAAAATTCCAAAAATCCTAAAAAAAATCCCAAAAAAATCCCAAAAATTCCCCCCAAAATGCCCGAAATCCCCAAAATGCCCAAAAAGCCCAAAAAGCCCCCAAAAAGGCCCAACCTGGAGCCGGGGGTCGCCGGCGTTCCTGGCGCAGCCCAGGGCGCTCCGGAGCGGGGGGCAGCAGCTGCGAGGGAGCCGAGCCAAATCCTCCAGGGCCAGCGCCCACGTTCAGCCACGTGCGGCACTCCCTGGGAACAGGTTAGGGGATTTAGGAACCAGATTTGGGATCGGAATTAGGGGATTTAGGAAACATCGGGATTGGGGGTTTGGGGATTTAGGATCGGGGTTGGGGATGGGGCTGAGCCCAAATCCTCCAGGGCCAGCGCCACGTTCAGCCACATGCGGCACTCCTGGGAATGGGTTAGGGGATTTAGGAACATCGGGTTAGGGGATTTAGGAACATCGGGGTTAGGGGGTTTAGGAACGTCAGGGTTAGGGGATTTAGGAACATCGTGATTGGGGGCTTTGGGGTTTGGGATGGGGCTGATCCAAATCCTCCAGGGCCAGCGCCACATTCAGCCACGTGCGGCACTCCTGGGAACGGGATTAGGGGATTTAGGAACATCGGGGTTAGGGGATTTAGGAACCTCGGGTTAGGGGATTTAGGAACATCAGGGTTAGGGGATTTAGGAACATCGGGATTGGGGCTTTGGGGTTTGGGATGGGGCTGATCCCAAATCCTCCAGGGCCAGCGCCACGTTCAGCCACGTGCAGCACTCCTGGGAACAGACTTAGGGGATTTAGGAACGTCGGGGGTTAGGGGATTTAGGGTTTGGGGATTTAGGATCTGGGTTTGGGATGGGGCTGATCCCAAATCCTCCAGGGCCAGCGCCACGTTCAGCCACATGCGGCACTCCTGGAATGGGTTAGGGGATTTAGGAACATCGGGTTAGGGGATTTAGGAACGTTGGGGTTAGGGGATTTAGGAACCTCGGGATTGGGGGGTTTAGGAACATCAGGGTTTGGGGTTTGGGGTTGGGGATGGGGCTGATCCCAAATCCTCCAGGGCCAGCGCCACGTTCAGCCACGTGCGGCACTCCTGGGGACACAGGGGTTAGGGGATTTAGGAACCTCGGGGTTAGGGGATTTAGGGTTTGGGGATTAAGGATCAGGGTTTGGGATGGGGCTGATCCCAAATCCTCCAGGGCCAGCGCCACGTTCAGCCACGTGCGGCACTCCTGGGAACAGGTTAGGGGATTTAGGAACCTCGGGTTAGGGGGTTTAGGAACATCGGGGTTAGGGGATTTAGGAACCCTAAAAAATGGAGGATTAGGGGATTTAGGAACACCAAGGTTAGGGGATTTACGAACCCTAAAAAATGGAGGATTAGGAGATTAAGGAACATCGGGGTTAGGGGATTTAGGAACCCAAAAAATGGAGGATTAGGGGATTTAGGAACGTCGGGATTAGGGGATTTAGGATCTGGGTTTGGGGTATGGGATGGGGCTGATCCCAAATCCTCCAGGGCCAGCGCCACGTTCAGCCACGTGCGGCACTCCTGGGAACACAGGGGTTAGGGGATTTAGGAACCTCGGGTTAGGGATTTAGGAACATCGGGGTTTGGGATGGGGCTGATCCCAAATCCTCCAGGGCCAGCGGCCACGTTCAGCCACGTGCGGCACTCCTGGGAACGGGATTAGGGGATTTAGGAACCTCGGGTTAGGGGATTTAGGAACATCAGGGTTTGGGGTTTGGGGTTTGGGATGGGGCTGATCCCAAATCCTCCAGGGCCAGCGCCACGTTCAGCCACGTGCGGCACTCCTGGGAATGGGATTAGGGGATTTAGGAACCAGATTTGGGATCGGAATTAGGGGATTTAGGAACATCGGAATTGGGGGTTTGGGGTTGGGGATGGGGCTGATCGCAAATCCTCCAGGACCAGCGCCACGTTCAGCCACGTGCGGCACTCCTGGGAACGGGATTAGGGGATTTAGGAACCTCGGGTTAGGGGATTTAGGAACGTCAGGGTTAGGGGATTTGGGGTTTGGGATGGGGCTGATCCCAAATACTCCAGGGCCAGCGCCACGTTCAGCCACGTGCGGCACTCCTGGGAATGGGTTAGGGGATTTAGGAACGTCGGGGGTTAGGGGATTTAGGAACGTCGGTTAGGGGATTTAGGAACGTCAGGGTTAGGGGGTTTGGGGTTTGGGATGGGGCTGATCCCAAATCCTCCAGGGCCAGCGCCACGTTCAGCCACGTGCGGCACTCCTGGGAACATTGGGATTAGGGGATTTAGGAACGTCGGGTTAGGGGATTTAGGAACGTCAGGGTTAGGGGGTTTAGGAACATCGGGATTTGGGATGAGGGATTTGGTGTTTGGAATGGACAGATCCCAAATCCTCCAGGGAAAGGGTCCGGCACTCCTAGGAACAATGGGATTAGGGGATTTAGGAACACTGGGATTAGGGGATTTAGGAACCCTAGAAAATGGAGGATTAGGGGATTTAGGAACACTGGGATTAGGGGATTTAGGAACCCAAAAAAAATGGAGGATTAGGGGATTTAGGAACATCGGGATTAGGGGATTTAGGAACCCAAAAAATGGAGGATTAGGGGATTTAGGAACATCGGGATTAGGGGATTTAGGAACCCAAAAAATGGAGGATTAGGGGATTTAGGAACGTCGGGATTAGGGGATTTAGGATCTGGGTCTGGGGTATGGGATGGGGCCGATCCCAAATCCTCCAGGGCCAGCGCCACGTTCAGCCACGTGCGGCACTCCTGGGAATAACAATGGAATTAGGGGATTTAGGAACGTTGGGGTTAGGGGGTTTAGGAACCCTAAAAAATTGAGCATTTGGGGATTTAGGATCAGGAATTTCGGGATTTGGGGATTTAGGATCAGGAATTTTGGATTAGGAGATTTAGGATCAGGATTTTGGGATTTAGGAGCAGGATTAGGGGATTTAGGAGCAGGGCTGTGGGCCTAGGGGATTTAGGCGCCTCCCACCTCCAGGGGCTCTCCCTGTCGGAGCTCCAGCTCCCTCTGGAAGTGCTCCAGGAATGCAGGAATGGGCTCAGGATTTGGGGATTTGGGATCAGGATTAGAGGATTTAGGAGCAGGGCTGTGGGCCTAGGGGATTTAGGAGCAGGGATTTGGGCCTAGGGGATTTAGGCGCCTCCCACCTCCAGGGGTTCCCCTTTCCTCAGCTCTGGAAGTGCTGCAGGGCCCGGAATGCAGGAATGTGCTCAGGGATTTTGGGGATTTGGGATCAGGATTTGGGGATTTAGGAGCAAGGATTTGGGCCTAGGGGATTTAGGAGCAGGGATTTGGGCCTAGGGGATTTAGGCGCCTCCCACCTCCAGGGGTTCCCCTCTCCTCAGCTCCAGCTCCCTCTGGAAGTGCTCCAGGAATGCAGGGATAATCTCAGGGATTTGGGGATTTGGGATCAGGATTAGGGGATTTAGGAGCAGGGATGGTGGCCTAGGGGATTTAGGAGCAGGGATGTGTGCCTAGGGGATTTAGGCGCCTCCCACCTCCAGGGGTTCCCCTTTCCTCAGCTCTGGAAAGTGCTCCAGGGCCGGGGAATGCAGGAATGGGCTCAGGGGATTTGGGATCAGGATTAGGGGATTTAGGAGCAGGGATGTGGGCCTAGGGGATTTAGGTGCCTCCAACCTCCAGGGGTTCCCCTCTCCTCAGCTCCAGCTCCCTCTGGAAGTGCTCCAGGGAATGCAGGAATGGGCTCAGGGATTTGGGGATTTGGGATCAGATTAGGGGATTTAGGAGCAGGGCTGTGGGCCTAGGGGATTTAGGCGCCTCCCACCTCCAGGTGTTCCCTTTCCTCAGCTCCAGCTCCCTCTGGAAGTGCTCCAGGAATGCAGGAATGGGCTCAGGGATTTGGGGATTTAGGATCAGGATTAGGGGATGTAGGAGGAAGGATGTGGGCCTAGGGGATTTAGGAGCAGGGATTTGGGCCTAGGAGATTTAGGCACCTCCCACCTCCAGGGGCTCTCCCTGTCTGAGCTCCAGCTCCCTCTGGAAGTGCTCTGGGAATGAGGGAATGGGCTCAGGGATTTGGGGATTTGGGATCAGGATTAGGGGATTTAGGAGCAGGGAATTTGGGCCTAGGAGATTTAGGCACCTCCCACCTCCAGGGGCTCTCCCTGCCTGAGCTCCAGCTCCCTCTGGAAGTGCTCTGGGAATGCAGGAATGGGCTCAGGGATTTGGGGATTTGGGATCAGGATTAGGGGATTTAGGAGCAGGGATTTGGGCCTAGGGGATTTAGGAGCAGGGCTGTGGGCCTAGAGGATTTAGGCGCCTCCCACCTCCAGGGGTTCCTCTTTCCTCAGCTCTGGAAGTGCTCCAGGGCCCGGGAATGCAGGAATGGGCTCAGGGATTTGGGGATTTGGGATCAGGATTAGGGGATTTAGGAGCGGGGATTTGGGCCTAGGGGATTTAGGCGCCTCCCACCTCCAGGGGCTCTCCCTGCCTGAGCTCCAGCTCCCTCTGGAAATGCTCCAGGAATGCAGGAATGGGCTCAGGGATTTGGGGATTTAGGATCAGGATTAGGGGATTTAGGAGCAGGGAATTTGGGATTAGAGGATTTAGGAGCAGGGATTTGGGCCTAGGGGATTTAGGAGCAGGGAATTTGGGCCTAGGGGATTTAGGCGCCTCCCACCTCCAGGGGCTCCCCTCTCCTCAGCTCTGGAAGTGCTCCAGGGCCGGGGAATGCAGGAATGGGTTCATAAATTCAGGGATTTGGGACCAGGATTAGGGGATTTAGGAGCAGGGATTTGGGCCTAGGGGATTTAGGCGCCTCCCACCTCCAGGGGTTCCCCTTTCCTCAGCTCCAGCTCCCTCTGGAAGTGCTCCAAGAAAGTGGGAATGGGTTCATAAATTCGGGATTTAGGATCAGGATTAGAGGATTTAGGAGCAGGGCTGTGGGCCTAGGGGATTTAGGCGCCTCCCACCTCCAGGGGTTCCCCTCTCCTCAGCTCCAGCTCCCTCTGGAAGTGCTCCAGGAATGTGGGAACAGGCTCAGGGATTTGGGGATTTGGGATCTGGATTAGGGGATTTAGGAGCAGGGATTTGGGCCTAGGGGATTTAGGCGCCTCCCACCTCCAGGGGCTCTCCCTGTCTGAGCTCCAGCTCCCTCTGGAAGTGCTCCAGGAATGCAGGAATGGGCTCAGGGATTTGGGGATTTAGGATCAGGATTAGGGGATTTAGGAGCAGGGCTGTGGGCCTAGGGGATTTAGGCGCCTCCCACATCCAGGGGTTCCCCTTTCCTCAGCTCTGGAAGTGCTGCAGAGCCCGGGAATGCAGGAGTGGGCTCAGGGATTTGGGGATTTGGGATCAGGATTAGGGGATTTAGGAGCAAGGATTTGGGCCTAGGGGATCTAGGAGCAGGGATTTGGGCCTAGGGAATTTAGGCGCCTCCCACCTCCAGGGGTTCCCCTCTCCTCAGCTCCAGCTCCCTCTGGAAGTGCTCCAGGAATGCAGGGATAATCTCAGGGATTTGGGATCAGGATTAGGGGATTTAGGAGCAGGGCTGTGGGCCTAGGGGATTTAGGCGCCTCCCACCTCCAGGGGTTCCCCTTTCCTCAGCTCTGGAAGTGCTCCAGGGCCGGGGAATGCAGGAATGGGCTCAGGGATTTGGGGATTTAGGAGCAGGATTAGGGGATTTAGGAGCAGGGATGTGGGCCTAGGGGATTTAGGAGCAGGGATGTGGGCCTAGGGGATTCAGGCACCTCCCACCTCCAGGGGCTCTCCCTGTCTGAGCTCCAGCTCCCTCTGGAAGTGCTCCAGGAACGTGGGAATGGGCTCAGGGATTTGGGGATTTGGGAACAGGATTAGGGGATTTAGGAGCAGGGCTGTGGGCCTTGGGGATTTAGGAGCAGGGATTTGGGCCTAGGGGATTTAGGCGCCTCCCACCTCCAGGGGCTCTCCCTGTCTGAGCTCCAGCTCCCTCTGGAAGTGCTCCAGGGCCCAGGAGTGCAGGAATAATCTCAGGGATTTGGGGATTTGGGATCAGGATTAGGGGATTTAGGAGCAGGGATGTGGGCCTAGGGGATTTAGGAGCAGGGATTTGGGCCTAGGGGATTTAGGCGCTTCCCACCTCCAGGGGCTCTCCCTGTCTGAGCTCCAGCTCCCTCTGGAAGTGCTCTGGGAATGCAGGAATGGGCTCAGGGATTTGGGGATTTAGGATCAGGATTAGGGGATTTAGGAGCAGGGATTTGGGCCTAGGGGATTTAGGTGCCTCCCACCTCCAGGGGTTCCTCTTTCCTCAGCTCTGGAAGTGCTGCAGGGCCCTGGGAATGCAGGAATGGGCTCAGGGATTTTGGGGATTTGGGATCAGGATTAGGGGATTTAGGAGCAGGGATGTGGGCCTAGGGGATTTAGGCACTTCCCACCTCCAGGGGTTCCTCTTTCCTCAGCTCTGGAAGTGCTGCAGGGCCGGGGAATGCAGGAATAGGCTCTGGGATTTGGGGATTTGGGATCAGGTTTAGGGGATTTAGGAGCAGGGATGTGGGCCTAGGGGATTTAGGAGCAGGGATTTGGGCCTAGGGGATTTAGGCGCCTCCCACCTCCAGGGGCTCTCCCTGTCTGAGCTCCAGCTCCCTCTGGAAGTGCTCCAGGAATGCAGGAATAATCTCAGGGATTTGGGGATTTGGGATCAGGATTAGGGGATTTAGGAGCAGGGCTGTGGGCCTAGGGGATTTAGGCGCCTCCCACCTCCAGGGGCTCTCCCTGTCTGAGCTCTGGAAGTGCTCCAGGGCCCGGGAATGTGGGAATGGGCTCAGGGATTTTGGGGATTTGGGAGCAGGATTAGAGGATTTAGGAGCAGGGCTGTGGGCCTAGGGGATTTAGGCGCCTCCCACCTCCAGGGGCTCTCCCTGTCGGAGCTCTGGAAGTGCTCCAGGGCCTGGGAATGTGGGAATGGGCTCAGGGATTTGGGGATTTGGGATCAGGATTAGGGGATTTAGGAGCAGGGATTTGGGCCTAGAGGATTTAGGCGCCTCCCACCTCCAGGGGCTCTCCCTGCCTGAGCTCCAGCTCCCTCTGGAAGTGCTCCCGGAATGCAGGAATGGGCTCAGGGATTTGGGGATTTGGGATCAGGATTAGGGGATTTAGGAGCAGGGATTTGGGCCTAGGGGATTTAGGAGCAGGGATTTGGGCCTAGGGGATTTAGGAGCAGGGATGTGGGCCTAGGGGATTTAGGCGCCTCCCACCTTCAGGGGTTCCTCTTTCCTCAGCTCTGGAAGTGCTCCAGGGCCCGGGAATGCAGGAATGGGCTCAGGGATTTGGGGATTTGGGATCAGGATTAGGGGATTTAGGAGCAGGGCTGTGGGCCTAGGGGATTTAGGAGCAGGGATGTGTGCCTAGGGGATTTAGGCGCCTCCCACCTCCAGGGGCTCTCCCTGTCTGAGCTCTGGAAGTGCTCCAGGGCCCGGGAATGTGGGAATAATCTCAGGATTTTGGGGATTTGGGATCTGGATTCGGGGATTTAGGAGCAGGGATTTGGGCCTAGGGGATTTAGGCGCCTCCCGCCTCCAGGGGCTCTCCCTGCCGGAGCTCCAGCTCCCTCTGGAAGTGCTCCAGGAATGTGGGAATAATCTCAGGATTTTGGGGATTTGGGATCAGGATTAGGGGATTTAGGAGCAGGGATTTGGGCCTAGGGGATTTAGGCGCCTCCCACCTCCAGGGGCTCTCCCTGTCGGAGCTCCAGCTCCCTCTGGAAGTGCTCCAGGAATGCAGGAATGGGCTCAGGGATTTGGGGATTTAGGGTTAGGATTAGGGGATTTAGGAGCAGGGCTGTGGGCCTAGGGGATTTAGGAGCAGGGATATGGGATTAGAGGATTTAGGCACCTCCCACCTCCAGGGGTTCCTCTTTCCTCAGCTCTAGAAGTGCTGCAGGGCCCGGGAATGCAGGAATGGGCTCAGGGATTTGGGGATTTGGGATCAGGATTAGGGGATTTAGGAGCAGGGAATTTGGGATTAGGGGATTAAGGGGCAGGGATTTGGGCCTAGGGGATTTAGGCGCCTCCCACCTCCAGGGGTTCCCCTCTCCTCAGCTCCAGCTCCCTCTGGAAGTGCTCCAGGAATGTGGGAACAGGCTCAGGGATTTGGGGATTTGGGACCAGGATTAGAGGATTTAGGAGCAGGGCTGTGGGCCTAGGGGATTTAGGTGCCTCCCACCTCCAGGGGCTCTCCCTGCCTGAGCTCTGGAAGTGCTCCAGGGCCCGGGAATGTGGGAATAATCTCAGGATTTTGGGGATTTGGGATCAGGATTAGGGGATTTAGGAGCAGGGATGTGGGCCTAGGGGATTTAGGCGCCTCCCACCTCCAGGGGTTCCCCTTTCCTCAGCTCCAGCTCCCTCTGGAAGTGCTCCAGGGCCCGGGAGTGCTGGCCCAGGTCCCGGTAGGTGGTGGCCAGGCTGACGTGGATCACGGCCAGGTCCCGGCACGGCAGCCCCAGGGACTCGGCCAGGGAGAGCTGAGAGGGAAATTAATTAATAAATTAATTAATAAATTAATTAATTAATTCATTAATAAATTAATTAATTAATTCATTCATTCATTCATTAGGAAATGAGAAATGAGCTGGGGGGAATGGGAAAGTAAATTAGGGAAAAAAACCGGGAAAAATGGAGGGAAAAAAGAGGAAAAATCCTCCAAAAATCGGGGGAAAAATGAGAAAAAATTCTGGAAAATTCTCCAAAAAAAAATCAGAAAAAAATTCTTTAAAAAATCAGGGAAAGCCCAAAATAAGCAGAAAAAATTCCTACCCACCTCAAAAAAAAAACAATAAAAATTCCATCCAAAATCACAAAAAATGTACAAAAAACTCCTAAAGAAATAAAAAAAAATTGTTAAAAAATAACAAAAGATGAGACAGGAATTGCCTAAAAAAAAAATCAGGGAAAAAGTCCCAAAAAATCAGAGAAAAAGTCCCAAAAATCTGAAAAAAATCAGAAAAAAAATCCCAGAAAAAAATTTTAAAAAGCCCAGAAAAAAATAAAAATAAATCCCATAAAACCCCCCCCAAAATCAGAAAAAAATTCCCAAAAATTCAGAAATAAATCCCCAAAAATCAGGAAAAAATCCCCAAAAATCACAAAAATATTTTTTAAAAATCAAAAAAATCAGAAAAAAATCCCCCAAAAAATCAGAAAAAAAATTCCCAAAAAATCACAAAAAAATTTTTTAAAAAATCAAAAAAATTCAGAAAAAATCACCAAAAAATCAGAAAAAAATCCCAAAAAATCCCCCAAAAATTCCAAAAAAATCCTAGAAAAAATTTTTAAAAATCCCAGGAAAAAAAAAAAAAAAAAACAGAAAAAAATCCCAGAAAAAAAACCCCAAAAATCAGAAAAAAATTCCCAAAAATTCAGAAAAAAAAGGTCCTAAAAAATCTGAAAAAATCAGAGGAAAAGACCCCAAAAAAATCAGAAGAAAATACCCCAAAGAATCAGAAAAAAAAAAATCCCCAAAAATCACAAAAAAATTTTTATATAATCCCCAAAAAATCAGATAAAAATCCAAAAAATATTCAGAAAAAATCCCCGAAAAAAATCAGAAAAAAATCCCCCAAAAATTCAGAAAAAAAATCCCCAAAAAATTCAGAAAAAAATCCCCAAAAAATTCAGAAAAAAAATCACAAAAAAATTCAGAAAAAAATCCCAAAAAAATTCAGAAAAAAATCCCAAAAAAATCAGAAAAAAAAATCCCCAAAAAATCAGAAAAAATCCCCAAAAAATCAGAAAAAAATCCCCAAAAATCAGAAAAAAATCCCCAAAAAATTCTGAAAAAAATCCCCAAAAAATTCAGAAAAAAATCGCCAAGAAATCAGAAAAAAATCCCCAAAAAATCAGAAAAAAATCCCCAAAAATCACAAAAATATTTTTTAAAAATCCAAAAAATCAGAAAAAAATCCCAAAAAAATCAGAATACCCCTAAAAAATCAAAAAAATCCCCCAAAAAATCAGAAAAAAAATTCCCAAAAAATCACAAAAAAATTTTTTAAAAAATCAAAAAAATTCAGAAAAAATCACCAAAAAATCAGAAAAAAATCCCAAAAAATCCCCCAAAAATTCCAAAAAAATCCTAGAAAAAATTTTTTTAAATCCCAGAAAAAAATAAAAAAATCCCAGAAAAAAATCCCAGAAAAAACCCCCAAAAATCAGAAAAAAATTCCAAAAAATTCAGAAAAAAAAAGTCCTAAAAAATCTGAAAAAAATCAGAGGAAAAGACCCCAAAAAAAATCAGAAGAAAATACCCCAAAAAATCAGAAAAAAAATCCCCAAAAATCACAAAATTTTTTTTATAAAACCCCCTAAAAATCAGGAAAAATCCCCAAAAATTTCAGAAAAAAACCCCAAAAAATCAGAAAAAAATCCCAAAAAATCAGAAAAAAATCCCCAAAAAATTCAGAAAAAAATCCCCAAAAAGTCAGAAAAAAACCCTAAAAAATCACAAAAATATTTTTAAAAAATCCAAAAAACTCAGAAAAAAATCCCCAAAAAATCAGAAAAAAAATCCCCAAAAATCACAAAAATTTTTTTACAAAATCCCCAAAAAATAAGGAAAAAATCCCCCAAAAATTCAGAAAAAAATCCCCAAAAAATCAGGAAAAAATCCCCAAAAAATTCAGAAAAAAATCCCCAAAAAATCAGAAAAAAATCCCCAAAAAATCAGAAAATAATCCCCAAAAAATCAGAAAAAAATCCCCAAAAATCCCAAAAATATTTTTAAAAAATCCAAGAAATTCAGAAAAAAAATTCCAAAAATAATCAGAAAAAAATCCCCAAAAAATCAGAAAAATATTTTTTTAAAAATCCTAAAAATTCAGAAAAAAATCCCCTAAAAATCAGAAAAAAATCCCCAAAAATCAGAAAAATTTTTTATAAAATCCCCAAAAAATCAGAAAAAACTCCCCAAAAATCCCAAAAAATATTTTTAAAAAAATCCAAGAAATTCAGAAAAAAATTCCCAAAAAATTCAGAAAAAATCCCCCAAAAATTCAGAAAAAATCCCCAAAAAATCAGAAAAAATCCCCAAAAAATCAGAAAAAAAATCCCCAAAAAATCAGAAAAAAATCCCCAAAAATCAGGAAAAAATCCCCGAAAAATCAGAAAAAAATCCCCAAAAATCACAAAAATATTTTTTAAAAAATCCAAAAAATCAGAAAAAATTCCCCAAAAAATCAGAAAAAAATCCCCAAAAATCAGAAAAAAATCCCCAAAAAATTCAGAAAAAAATCCCAAAAAAATCAGAAAAAAATCCCCAAAAATCCCAAAAATATTTTTAAAAAATCCAAAAAATTCAGAAAAAAATTCCCAAAAACTTCAGAAAAAAATCCCCAAAAAATCAGAAAAAAATCCCAAAAAGTTCAGAAAAATCCCCAAAAAATCAGAGAAAAATCCCCAAAAATCCCAAGAATATTTTTAAAAAATCAAAAAAATTCAGAAAAAAATCCCCAAAAAATCAGAAAAAAATCCCAAAAAATCAGAAAAAAATCCCCAAAAATCCCAAAAATATTTTTAAAAAATCAAAAAAATTCAGAAAAAAATCCCCAAAAAATCAGAAAAAAATCCCAAAAAATCAGAAAAAAATCCCCAAAAATCCCAAAAATATTTTTAAAAAATCAAAAAAAATCAGAAAAAAATCCCCAAAAAATCAGAAAAAAATCCCAAAAAATCAGAAAAAAATCCCCAAAAATCCCAAAAATATTTTTAAAAAATCAAAAAAATTCAGAAAAAAATCCCCAAATAATCAGAAAAAAATCCCAAAAAATCAGAAAAAAATCCCCAAACTCCCCAAACTGCCCAAAATTGCCGAAATTGCCGATTTTTACCTGTTTGTGGTAGAACTCGGCCGCCCTCTGGAAGTGGCCCAGCCGGGCCAGGCTGTCCCCGAGGCGCTCGAACAGGGACAGGGACAGCGAGGGGACAGCGGGGTCAGCGCGGGACAGAGCGGCCAGGCAGCGACACACCCGCGAGGCTGAGGGGACACCGGGGACACAGGGGGATTGGGGACATTGGGGACATTGGGGACACTTAGGGGGATTGGGGACATTGGGGACACTGGGGACACTTAGGGGGGATTGGGGACATTGGGGACATTGGGGTCATTGGGGACACTGGGGACACTGGGGACATCAGGGGATTGGGGACACTGGGGACATTGGGGACATTGGGGTCATTGGGGTCATTGGGGTCATTGGGGACACTGGGGACATCGGGGGGATTGGGGACACTGGGGACATTGGGGACACTGGGGACACTTAGGGGGGATTGGGGACACTGGGGACATTGGGGACACTCAGGGACATTGGGGACACTGGGGACACTGGGGACACTGGGGACATTTGAGACACCGGGGACATTGGGGACATTGGGGACACTCAGGGACATTGGGGACACTGGGGACACTGGGGACACTGGGGACACTGGGGACACTGGGGACACTGGGGACATTTGAGACACCGGGGACATTGGGGACATTGGGGACATCAGGGACATCGGGGGGATTGGGGACATCGGGGACATTGGGGACACTGGGGACATTGGGGACACTGGGGACACTGGGGACACTGGGGACATTTGAGACACCGGGGACATTGGGGACATTGGGGTCACTGGGGACATCGGGGACACTGGGGACACTGGGGACACTGGGACATTTGAGACACCGGGGACATTGGGGACATTGGGGACATCAGGGACATCGGGGGGATTGGGGACATCGGGGACATTGGGGACACTGGGGACATTGGGGACATCAGGGGGATTGGGGTCATTGTGGACATCAGGGGCATTGGGGACACTGGGGACACTGGGGACACTTAGGGGGATTTGGGACATTGGGGACATTGGGGCAATTGGGGACGTTGGAGGGATTGGGGACACTCAGGGACATTGGGGATATCGGGGACACTGGGGACACTCAGGGGGATTTGGGAGATTGGGGACATTGAGGGGCATTGGGGACATTAGGGACACTAGGAACACTTAGGGGGATTTGGGACATTGGGGACATTGAGGGGGATTGGGGACATCTGAGACAGTTGGGACAATGGGGACACTCAGGGACATTCAGGACATTGGAGACATTTGAGACACCGGGGACATTGAGGGACATTGAGAGACATTGGGGACATTGTGGACACTGGGGACATTGAGGGACTTTGGGGACATTGGGGACATTGGGGACATTGAGGGATGTTGGGGACATTGGTGCTGTTGGGGTGACAGTGACAGCGAGGGGACAGCGGGGTCAGCGCGGGACAGAGCGGCCAGGCAGTGACACACCTAGGAGGCTGAGGGGACACAGGGGACACAGGGGACACTCAGGGGGATTGGGGACATCGGGGACACGCAGGGACATTGGGGACACTCAGGGGGATTTGGGACATTGGGGACATTGGGGACATTGAGGGGCATTGGGGACATTGGGGACATTGGGGACACTCAGGGGTGTTGGGGACATTCAGGGTGATTGGGGACATCGGGGACATTGGGGGCATTGGGGACACTCAGGGCCATTGGGGACATCGGGGACACTCAGGGGGATTGGGGACATTCAGGGGCATTGGGGACATTCGGGACATTTGGGGTGTTGGGGACACTCAGGGACATCGGGGACATTGGGGGTGGTGGGGACACTCAGGGACATTAGGGGTGGTGGTGACACTCAAGGGGGATTGGGGACATTGGGGACATCGGGGACACTGGGACACTGGGGACACTCAGGGGTGGTGGGGACACTCAAGGGGGATTGGGGACATTGGGGACTCTCAGGGACATTGGGGACATTTTGATGCCATTTTTTCCCCTTTTTTTCCCCATTTTTTCCCCATTTTTGGCCATTTTTTCCCATTTTTTGAGCCATTTTGAGCCATTTTGGTGCCATGTTTTTGGCCATTTTTGCCCATTTCTT
>NW_026776114.1:0-16081 GCF_027477595.1 Haemorhous mexicanus
AAAATCACCCTAAAAATCCAAAAATCACCCCAAATATCCCAAAATTCCCCAAAAAACCACCAAAATCACCCCAAAATCACCCAAAAAACCCAAAAATCACCCCAAAAATACCAAAATCACCCAAAAAAACCTCAAAATCACCCTAAAAATCCAAAAATCACCCCCAAAACCCCAAAATCACCAAAAAATCCCAAAAATCACCCAAAAATCACCCCCAAAAAATCCCTAAAAAATCCCCAAAATCCCAAAATCCCAAAAATCCTCAAAAACCCCAAATCCCCACCAAAAAACCCCGAAAACCTCCCAAAAAAACCACAAAAAAATTGAAAAAAATCGAAATAAACCCCAAAAAATCCCCCCAAAAAAATCCCCAAAAAAATCCCCAAAAAACGCAAAAAATCCCAAAATCCCAAAAATCCTCAAAAACCCCAAATCCCCCCCAAAAAACCCCCAAAAACCTCCCAAAAAACACCAAAAATACCCCAAAAAACCACAAAAAAATTGAAAAAAAATCGAAATAAACCCCAAAAAATCCCCCAAAAAATCCCCAAAAATTCCCTAAAAATGTGAAAAATCCCCAAAAGCCCCAAAAAGCCCCAAAATGGGTGGGATTTGCCCCAAAAGGGCGGCGGGCTGGAGCTGGAGTACGAGATGGTTCTGACCAACGGCGACTCCTTCTGGACCCGGCACTTCTCGGCCGACGAGTTCGGTGCGGGGGAATTGGGGCTGGGGGCTTCAATTGGGGCTGGGGGCTTCACTGGGGGATTTTTGGGGTTTTGGGGTTTTTTTGAGGGAATTTTTTAGGGTTTTTGGGGGTTTTTGGGGGATTTTTTAGGGGTTTTTGGGGGATTTTGGGATTTTTTGGGGTTTATTTGGGGATTTTTGGGGGCTTCAATTGGGTCTGGGGGCTTCAATTGGGGCTGGGGGCTTCACTGGGGGATTTTTGGGGGGATTTTTGGGGTTTTGGGGTTTTTTTGGGGGATTTTTTGGGGTTTATTTGGGGATTTTTGGGGGCTTCAATTGGGTCTGGGGGCTTCAATTGGGGCTGGGGGCTTCATTTGGGGCTGGGGGCTTCACTGGGGGATTTCTGGGGGATTTTTGGGGTTTTGGGGTTTTTTGGGGGGGATTTTGGGGGATTTCTTGGGGTTTATTTGGGGATTTTTGGGGGCTTCAATTGGGTCTGGGGGCTTCATTTGGGGCTGGGGGCTTCATTTGGGTCTGGGGGCTTCACTTGGGGCGTTTTTGGGGGATTTGGGGGAGTTCTGGGGGTTTTTTTTTGGGTTTTGGGGCCTTTTTTGGGGCCTTTTTGGGGGGATTTGGGGTTTATTTGGGACTTATTGGGGGCTTCATTTGGGGCTGGGGGCTTCATTTGGGGCTGGGGGCTTCCATTTGGGTCTGGGGGCTTCCATTTGGGGCTGGGGGCTTCATTTGGGGCGTTTTTGGGGGATTTTTGGGGTTTGGGGTTTTTTTTCGTTTTTTTGGGGGATTTTTGGGGCCTTTTTTGGGGGATTTGGGGTTTATTTGGGATTTATTGGGGGCTTCAATTGGGTCTGGGGGCTTCATTTGGGGCTGGGGGCTTCACTTGGGCTTTTTGGGGGGATTTTTTAGGGGTTTTTGGGGTTTATTTGGGGATTTTTTGGGGCTTTTGGGGGCATCATTTGGGTCTGGGGGCTTCAATTGGGTCTGGGGGCTTCAATTGGGTCTGGGGGCTTCACTGGGGGATTTTTGGGGGATTTTGGGGTTTTTTTTGGGGGGATTTTTGGGGGATTTTTGGGGTTTTTTTGGGGGGATTTTTTAGGGGTTTTTGGGGGATTTTGGGATTTTTTGAGGTTTATTGGGGGATTTTTGGGGGCATCATTTGGGTCTGGGGGCTTCAATTGGGGCTGGGGGCTTCACTTGGGCTTTTTGGGGGCTGTTTGGGGGGTTTTGGGGATTTTTTTTTCGTTTTTTTGGGGCCTTTTTTGGGGCCTTTTTTTGGGGGATTTGGGGTTTATTTGGGATTTATTGGGGGCCTCAATTGGGTCTGGGGTCTTCATTTGGGGCTGGGGGCTTCACTGGGGGATTTTGGGGGGATTTTTGGGGTTTTGGGGTTTTTTTTGGGGGGATTTTGGGGGATTTTTTGGGGTTTATTTGGGGGATTTTGGGGGGGCATCATTTGGGTCTGGGGGCTTCATTTGGGGCTGGGGGCCTCACTTGGGTCTGGGGGCTTCATTTGGGTCTGGGGGCTTCAATTGGGGTTTTTTTGGGGGGTTTTGGGGGTTTTTTTCAGTTTTTGGGACCTTTTTTGGGGCCTTTTTTGGGGGATTTGGGGTTTATTTGGGACTTATTGGGGGCCTCAATTGGGTCTGGGGTCTCCAATTGGGGCTGGGGGCTTCACTGGGGGATTTTGGGGGGATTTTTGGGGTTTTGGGGGTTTTTTGAGGGATTTTTTGGGGTTTATTTGGGGATTTTTGGGGGCTTCAATTGGGGCTGGGGGCTTCATTTGGGTCTGGGGGCTTCATTTGGGTCTGGGGGCTTCACTTGGGGCGTTTTTGGGGGATTTTTTAGGGGTTTTGGGTTTTTTTTTGGGAGGGGTTTTTTGGGGTTGTTTGGGGACTTTTTGGGGGATTTTTGGGGGATTTTTGGGGGACATCATTTGGGTCTGGGGGCTTCATTTGGGTCTGGGGGCTTCAATTGGGGCTGGGGGCTTCACTGGGGGATTTTTGGGGGATTTTTGGGGGTTTGAGGTTTTTTTGGGGGGGATTTTTTAGGGTTTTTTTGGGGTTTTTTAGGGATTTTTAGGGGATTTTTGGGGGCATCATTTGGGTCTGGGGGCTTCATTTGGGGCTGGGGGCTTCAATTGGGGCTGGGGGCTTCACTGGGGCTTTTTTGGGGGATTTTTTAGGGATTTTGGGGTTTTTTTGGGGGATTTTTTAGGGTTTTTTGGGGGATTTGGGGGATTTTTGGGGGTATTCATTTGGGTCTGGGGGCTTCAATTGGGTCTGGGGGCTTCAATTTCAGGGTTTTTGGGCTGTTTTGAGGTCACAGGCAATTTGGGGAGGGGTCTCCCCTCAAAACTTCGGCGTTTTTTGGCTTCTTTTGGGGCTTTTTGGGGGTCTAAAAACTCCGGGTTTTTTTTTGGCTGCTTCCTGGGGCTGCCCAGAATTTGGGGAGGGGTCTCAGGAAGCCCCCAGACCCAATTCCCGCTCCCCGCAGGCATCCTGGAGACCGACATCACCTTCCTCCTCATCTTCACCCTCATCTTCCTCCTCTCCTGCTACTGCGGCTGTGAGCGCCGGCAATTTGGGGAGGGGTCTCGGGGGGAATTTGGGTCTGGGGTCCCGAGGGGAATTTGGGGAGGGGTCTCTGAGCCGGGGGGAATTTGGGGAGGGGTCTCAAATCCCAAAATTTGGGGTTTTTTTGGGTTTTTTTTTGCATTTTTGGGGTTTTTTGGGGTCTTAAAATTCCAGGGGTTTTTTTTGGGGAGGGGTCTCAGGGGGAATTTGGGTCTGGGGTCCCGAGGGGAATTTGGGGAGGGGTCTCTGAGCCGGGGGGAATTTGGGGAGGGGTCTCAAGTCCCAAAATTTGGGGTTTTTTGGGGTTTTTTTTTTAATTTTTGGGGCTTTTTGGGGTCTGAAAATTCCAGGGGTTTTTTTTTTGGGGAGGGGTCTCAGGGTGAATTTGGGGAGGGGTCCCGGGGGGAATTTGGGGAGGGGTCTCTGCGCCCCAGGGGAATTTGGGGAGGGGTCTCAAGTCCCAAAATTTGGGGTTTTTTGGGGTTTTTTTTGCATTTTTGGGGCTTTTTAGGGGCTGAAAATTCCAGGGGTTTTTTTGGGGAGGGGTCTCGGGGGGAATTTGGGGCGGGGTCCCGAGGGGAATTTGGGGAGGGGTCTCTGCGCCCCAGGGGAATTTGGGGAGGGGTCTCCAGTCCCAAAATTTGGGGTTATTTTGGGTTCTTTTTTGCATTTTTGGGGTCTGAAAATTCCAGGGGTTTTTTTGGGGAGGGGTCTCGGGGTGAATTTGGGGAGGGGTCCCGAGGGGAATTTGGGGAGGGGTCTCTGCGCCCCAGGGGAATTTGGGGAGGGGTCTCAAGTCCCAAAATTTGGGGTTTTTTGGGGTTTTTTTTTTGCATTTTTGGGGCTTTTTGGGGTCTGAAAATTCCAGGGTTTTTTTTTGGGGAGGGGTCTCGGGGTGAATTTGGGGAGGGGTCCCGAGGGGAATTTGGGGAGGGGTCTCTGAGCCCGGGGGGAATTTGGGGAGGGGTCTCAAGTCCCAAAATTTGGGGTTTTTTTGGGGATTTTTTTTTTGCATTTTTGGGGCTTTTTGGGGTCTGAAAATTCCAGGGGTTTTTTTGGGAGGGGTCTCGGGGTGAATTTGGGTCTGGGGTCTCGGGGGGAATTTGGGGAGGGGTCTCTGAGCCCCCCGCCCCCTCCCCAGACCGCCTCAAGGGGCGGCAGCTGCTCCACACCACCTACAAGATGTTCATGGCGGCGGCCGGGCTGGAGGGTGAGCAATTGGGTCTGGGGGCTTCGGGAGGGGAGAATTGGGTCTGGGGGCTTCGAGGGGGCTCGGGGTGGGCAGATTTGGGGGGGTTAATTTGGGTCTGGGGGCTTCAGGGAGGTCCCTGGGAAGCTGCAGGGGCAGGGGGGGATTTGGGTCTGGGGGCTTCGGGAGGGGAGAATTGGGTCTGGGGGCTTTGGGGGGGCGGAATTGGGTCTGGGGGCTTTGGGTGGGCGGAATTGGGTCTGGGGGCTTCGACGGGGCTCGGGGTGGGCAGATTTGGGGGGATTAATTTGGGTCTGGGGGCTTCAGGGACGTCCCTGGGAAGCTGCAGGGGCTGGGGGGGATTTGGGTCTGGGGGCTTCGGGAGGGGAGGGATTTGGGTCTGGGGGCTTCAGGAGGGGAGAATTGGGTCTGGGGGCTTTGGGGGGCGGAATTGGGTCTGGGGGCTTCGAGGGGGCTCAGGGTGGGCAGATTTGGGGGGGTTAATTTGGGTCTGGGGGCTTCAGGGTGGATTTGGGTCTGGGGGTTTTGGGGGGTTTGGGAGTGTTAATTTGGGTCTGGGGGCTTCAGGGGAGGGGAGAATTGGGTCTGGGGGCTTCGAGGGGGCTCAGGGTGGGCAGATTTGGGGGGGTTAATTTGGGTCTGGGGGCTTTGGGGTGGATTTGGGTCTGGGGGTTTTGGGGGGTTTGGGAGTGTTAATTTGGGTCTGGGGGCTTCAGGGGAGGGGAGAATTGGGTCTGGGGGCTTCGAGGGGGCTCGGGGTGGGCAGATTTGGGGGGGTTAATTTGGGTCTGGGGGCTTCAGGGAGGTCCCTGGGAAGCTGCAGGGGCTGGGGGGGATTTGGGTCTGGGGGCTTTGGGAGGGGAGAATTGGGTCTGGGGGCTTTGGGGGGGCGGAATTGGGTCTGGGGGCTTCGGGACTGGAGAATTGGGTCTGGGGGCTTCGAGGGGGCTCGGGGTGGGCAGATTTGGGGGGGTTAATTTGGGTCTGGGGGCTTCAGGGAGGTCCCTGGGAAGCTGCAGGGCTGGGGGGGATTTGGGTCTGGGGGCTTCGGGAGGGGAGAATTGGGTCTGGGGGCTTTGGGGGGGCGGAATTGGGTCTGGGGGCTTCGAGGGGGCGGAATTGGGTCTGGGGGCTTCGAGGGGGCTCGGGGTGGGCAGATTTGGGGGGGTTAATTTGGGTCTGGGGGCTTCAGGGAGGTCCCTGGGAAGCTGCAGGGGCTGGGGGGGATTTGGGTCTGGGGGCTTCAGGAGGGGAGAATTGGGTCTGGGGGCTTCGAGGGGGCGGAATTGAGTCTGGGGGCTTCGGGGGGGCGGAATTGGGTCTGGGGGCTTCGAGGGGGCTCGGGGTGGGCAGATTTGGGGGGTTTAATTTGGGTCTGGGGGCTTCAGGGACGTCCCTGGGAAGCTGCAGGGGCTGGGGGGGATTTGGGTCTGGGGGCTTCGGGAGGGGAGAATTGGGTCTGGGGGCTTTGGGGGGGCGGAATTGGGTCTGGGGGCTTTGGGTGGGCGGAATTGGGTCTGGGGGCTTCGACGGGGCTCGGGGTGGGCAGATTTGGGGGGATTAATTTGGGTCTGGGGGCTTCAGGGACGTCCCTGGGGAGCTGCAGGGGCTGGGGGGGATTTGGGTCTGGGGGCTTCGGGAGGGGAGGGATTTGGGTCTGGGGGCTTCAGGAGGGGAGAATTGGGTCTGGGGGCTTTGGGGGGCGGAATTGGGTCTGGGGGCTTCGAGGGGGCTCAGGGTGGGCAGATTTGGGGGGGTTAATTTGGGTCTGGGGGCTTCCGGGGGGAAATTGGGTCTGGGGGCTTTGGGGGTATTAATTTGGGTCTGGGGGCTTCAGGGGAGGGAATTGGGTCTGGGGGCTTCGAGGGGGCTCGGGGTGGGCAGATTTGGGGGGTTAATTTGGGTCTGGGGGCTTCAGGGGAGGAGAATTGGGTCTGGGGGTTTTGGGGGGTTTGGGAGTGTTAATTTGGGTCTGGGGGCTTCAGGGGAGGGAATTGGGTCTGGGGGCTTCGAGGGGGCTCGGGTTGGGCAGATTTGGGGGGATTAATTTGGGTCTGGGGGCTTCATGGACGTCCCTGGGAAGCTGCAGGGGCTGAGGGGGATTTGGGTCTGGGGGCTTCAGGAGGGGAGAATTGGGTCTGGGGGCTTCCGGGGAGGGAATTGGGTCTGGGGGCTTCGAGGGGGCGGAATTGAGTCTGGGGGCTTCGAGGGGGCTCGGGGTGGGCAGATTTGGGGGGGTTAATTTGGGTCTGGGGGCTTCAGGGACGTCCCTGGGAAGCTGCAGGGGCTGGGGGGGATTTGGGGCTGGGGGCTTCGGGAGGGGAGAATTGGGTCTGGGGGCTTCGAGGGGGCTCGGGGTGGGCAGATTTCGGGGGGTTAATTTGGGTCTGGGGGCTTCAGGGACGTCCCTGGGAAGCTGCAGGGGCTGGGGGGGATTTGGGGCTGGGGGCTTCAGGAGGGGAGAATTGGGTCTGGGGGCTTCGGGGGGCGGAATTGGGTCTGGGGGCTTCGAGGGGACTCGGGGTGGGCAGATTTGGGGGGGTTAATTTGGGTCTGGGGGCTTCAGGGAGGTCCCTGGGAAGCTGCAGGGGCTGGAGGGGGATTTGGGTCTGGGGGCTTCGAGGGGGCGGAATTGAGTCTGGGGGCTTCGAGGGGGCGGAATTGAGTCTGGGGGCTTCGAGGGGGCTTGGGGTGGGCAGATTTGGGGGGGTTAATTTGGGTCTGGGGGCTTCAGGGAGGTCCCTGGGAAGCTGCAGGGGCTGGGGGGGATTTGGGTCTGGGGGCTTCGGGAGGGGAGAATTGGGTCTGGGGGCTTCGAGGGGGCTCGGGGTGGGCAGATTTGGGGGGGTTAATTTGGGTCTGGGGGCTTCAGGGAGAGAAATTGGGTCTGGGGGCTGCAGGGGATTCATTTGGGTCTGGGGGCTTTGCGGAGGCTGCAGTGACCAGGGGAGGGAATTGGGTCTGGGGGCTTTGGGGGGTTGAATTGAGTCTGGGGGCTTCGGGGGGGTTGAATTGGGTCTGGGGGCTTTGGGGGGTTGAATTGGGTCTGGGGGCTTTGGGGGTTTTTTGGGGTTTTTTTTGGGGTAAATTTGGGGGATTTTGGTTGATTTGGGTCTGGGGTCTCGGGGGGAATTTGGGGAGGGGTCTCACCCCCCATCCCCCTCCCCTTTTGGCGCCCCCTCCCCAATTCTGGGCGGGTCCCGGGGCTGAAATTTGGGGATTTTGGGGCCAATTTTGGGGGTTTTATGCCAAATTTTGGGGTAAATTTGGGGGATTTTGGCTGATTTGGGTCTGGGGTCTCGGGGGGAATTTGGGGAGGGGTCTCACCCCCCATCCCCCCCTCTTTTGGCGCCCCCTCCCCAATTCTGGGCGGGTCCCGGGGGGGGGGAATTTGGGAGGAATTTGTGACTTTTTAGGGGAAAATTGGAATTTTTGGGGGCAAATTTTGGGGTAAATTTGGGGGATTTTGGCTGATTTGGGTTTGGGGTCTCGGGGGGAATTTGGGGAGGGGTCTCACCCGCCCCTCCCCCCCCCTCCCCAGTTCTGAGCCTCCTCCTGAGCTGCGTCTACTGGGGCCAGTACGGCTGGGACGGGGTGGGGCACGGCCCCCTCAAACTGCTGGGTACGGACGCGGTTTTGGGGTGAATTTGGGGGATTTTGGGAAAATTGGGAATTTTGGGGAATTCTGGGAAAATTTGGGGGAAAATTTGGGCAAAATTTGGGGGAAATTTGGGCAAAATTGGGGGAAATTTGGGGCATTTTAAGGGATTTTGGGGAGGATTCCAGGGAGGGTTTGGGGAGGATTTTGGGGTGAATTTTGGGGATTTTGGGAAAATTGGGAATTTTGGGGAATTTTGGGAAAATTTTGGGAGAATTTGGGGAAAATTTGGGCGAAATTTGGGGCATTTTAAGAGATTTTGGGGAGGATTCCAGGGAGGGTTTGGGGAGGATTTTGGGGCGAATTCCGGCGGTTTTGGGAAAATTGGGAATTTTGGGGAATTTTGGGAAAATTTTGGGGAAATTTGGGGGAAATTTGGGGCATTTTAAGGGATTTTGGCGAGGATTCCAGAGAGGGTTTGGGGAGGATTTTGGGGCGAATTCCGGCGGTTTTGGGAAAATTGGGAATTTTGGGGATTTTGGGATAATTTGGGGAAAATTTGGGGAAAATTTGGGCGAAATTTGGGGCATTTTAAGGGATTTTGGGGAGGATTCGAGGGAGGGTTTGGGGAGGATTTTGGGGATTTTGGGGCGAATTCCGGCGGTTTTGGGAAAATTGGGAATTTTGGGAAAATTTTGGGGAAAATTTGGGGAAATTTGGGGGAAATTTGGGGGAAATTTGGGGCATTTTAAGGGATTTTGGGGGAGGATTCGAGGGAGGGTTTGGGGAGGATTTTGGGGCGAATTCTGGCGGTTTTGGGAAAATTGGAAATTTTGGGGAATTCTGGGAAAATTTTGGGGAAATTTGGGCAAAATTTGGGCAAAATTTGGGGCATTTTAAGGGATTTTGGGGAAGATTCGAGGGAGGGTTTGGGGAGGATTTTGGGGATTTTGGGGCGAATTCCGGCGGTTTTGGGAAAATTGGGAATTTTGGGGAATTTTGGGAAAATTTTGGGGAAAATTTGGGCAAAATTTGGGCAAAATTTGGGGCATTTTAAGGGATTTTGGGGGAGGATTCCAGGGAGGGTTTGGGGAGGATTTTGGGGATTTTGGGGCGAATTCCGGCGGTTTTGGGAAAATTGGGAATTTTGGGGAATTTTGGGATAATTTGGGGAAAATTTGGGGAAAATTTGGGGGAAAATTTGGGGAAATTTGGGGCATTTTAAGGGATTTTGGGGGAGGATTCGAGGGAGGGTTTGGGGAGGATTTTGGGCTGAATTCCGGCGGTTTTGGGAAAATTGGGAATTTTGGGGATTTTGGGAAAATTTTGGGAAAATTTTGGGAAAATTTGGGGAAATTTGGGCAAAATTTGGGGCATTTTAGGAGATTTTGGGGGAGGATTCAAGGGAGGGTTTGGGGAGGGTTTTGGGGTGAATTCCGGCGGTTTTGGGAAAATTGGGAATTTTGGGGAATTCTGGGAAAATTTTGGGGAAAATTTGGGCAAAATTTGGGGGAAATTTGGGCGAAATTTGGGCAAAATTTGGGCAAAATTTGGGGCATTTTAGGAGATTTTGGGGGAGGATTCGAGGGAGGGTTTGGGGAGGATTTTGGGGTGAATTCCGGCGGTTTTGGGAAAATTGGGAATTTTGGGGAATTTTGGGGAAAATTTTGGGGAAAATTTGGGGGAAATTTGGGGGAAATTTGGGCAAAATTTGGGGCATTTTAAGGGATTTTGGGGGAGGATTCCAGGGAGGGTTTGGGGAGGATTTTGGGGCGAATTTGGGGGATTTTGGGAAAATTGGGAATTTTGGGGAATTCTGGGAAAATTTTGGGGAAAATTTGGGGAAATTTGGGGGAAATTTGGGGCATTTTAAGGGATTTTGGGTGAGGGTTCCAGGGAGGGTTTGGGGAGGATTTTGGGGCGAATTCCGGCGGTTTTGGGAAAATTGGGAATTTTGGAGATTTTGGGAAAATTTTGGGTAAAAGTTGGGTAAAATTTGGGCAAAATTTGGGCGAAATTTGGGCAAAATTTGGGGCATTTTAAGCGATTTTGGGGAGGATTCGAGGGAGGGTTTGGGGAGGATTTTGGGGATTTTGGGGCGAATTCCGGCGGTTTTGGGAAAATTGGGAATTTTGGGGATTTTGGGATAATTTGGGGAAATTTTGGGAAAATTTGGGGAAAATCTGGGGGAAATTTGGGGGAAATTTGGGGCATTTTAAGGGATTTTGGGGGAGGATTCGAGGGAGGGTTTGGGGAGGATTTGGGAAAATTTGGGGTGAATTCCGGCGGTTTTGGGAAAATTGGGAATTTTGGGGAATTTTGGAAATTTTGGGGAAATTTTGGGAAAATTTTGGGAAAAATTTGGGCAAAATTTGGGCAAAATTTGGGGGAAATTTGGGGCATTTTAGGAGATTTTGGGGGAGGATTCGAGGGAGGGTTTGGGGAGGATTTTGGGGCGAATTTGGGGGATTTTGGGAAAATTGGGAATTTTGGGGAATTCTGGGAAAATTTGGGGAAAATTTGGGCAAAATTTGGGGGAAATTTGGGGCATTTTAAGGGATTTTGGGGTGGATTCCAGGGAGGGTTTGGGGAGGATTTTGGGGCGAATTTGGGGGATTTTGGGAAAATTGGGAATTTTGGGAAAATTTGGGGAAAATTTGGGGAAAATTTGGGGGAAATTTGGGGCATTTTAAGGGATTTGGGGGGAAATTAAGGAAAATTTGGGGAAATTTAGGAATTTTTGGAAAAAATTTGGGGAATTTTGAGTAAAAATTGGGGAAAAATTGGGACAGAATTGGGCAAAATTTTGGGGAAAATTTGGGGGGATTTGGGCAAATTTTGGGGGGGATTTGGGGAGGTTTTGATGGAGATTTTGGGGGATAATTTTTGGGAATTTTTTGGGAATTTTTTGGGGGGATTTTGGGGGTTTTTGGGGATATTTTTGGGATATTTTTGGGAATTTTGGGAATATTTTTGGAGGGATTTTTCGGGGAATTTTGGGGCTATTTTGGGAATTTTGGGGACATTTTTGGGGGCATTTTTGGGGCTATTTTTTGGGGGATTTTTGGGAATTTTTGGGGATATTTTTGGGGATGGTTTGGGGCAATTTTGAGAATATTTTGGGGATTTTGGGGAACAGTTTTGGAAATATTTTTGGGGCTATTTTGGGACTATTTGGGGAAATTTTGGGGACATTTTTGGGAATTTTTTGGGGATTTTTGGGGAATTTTTTGGGGCTATTTTGGGAATTTTTTGGGGATTTTGGGGAACAGTTTTAGAAACATTTTTGGGGGGATTTTGGGACTATTTGGGGAATTTTTGGGGACATTTTTGGGAATATTTGGGGGGATTTTTTGGGAATTTTTTGGGGCTATTTTGGGAATTTTTGGGGAAATTTTTGGGAATTTTTGGGGGGATTTTTGGGAATTTTTTGGGGCTATTTTGGGAATTTTTGGGGATTTTGGGGAATAGTTTTAGAAACATTTTTGGGGGGATTTTGGGACTATTTGGGGAATTTTTGGGGACATTTTTGGGGGATGTTTTTGGGGCTATTTTGGGACTTTTTGGGGGGATTTTGGGGGGATCTTTGCCCCCCCAGGGAAGCTCCTGTTCTCCATCAGCTTCCTCATCTTCCTCCTGATGCTGATCCTGCTGGGCAAGGGCTTCTCCGTCACCAGGTGGGGCAGGGGGCACCCAGGGGTCACCCAGGGGTCACCCAGGGGTCAGGGGTCACTCAGGGGCATTTTGGGGATTTTTCGGGATTTTTTGGGATTTTTTTTTTTAATTTTTTGGGTTTTTTTTTTTAAATTTTTGGGGATTTTTTGGTGATTTTTGGGGTTGTGGTCACTCATTGGTCACTCAGGGGTCACTCAGGGGTCACTCAGGGGTCACTCAGGGGTCACTCAGGGGTCAGGGGTCACTCAGGGGTCACTCAGGGGTCACTCAGGGTCACTCAGGGTCACTCAGGGGTCACTCAGGGTCACTCATTGGTCACTCATTGGTCACTCAGGGGTCACTCAGGGGTCACTCAGGGTCACTCAGAGGTCACTCAGGGGTCACTCGGGGTCACTCAGGGGTCACTCAGGGGTCACTCAGGGTCACTCAGAGGTCAGAGGTCACTCAGGGGTCACTCAGGGGTCACTCAGGGGTCACTCAGGGTCACTCAGGGTCACTCAGAGGTCACTCAGGGTCACTCAGAGGTCACTCAGGGTCACTCAGGGGTCACTCAGGGTCACTCAGGGGTCACTCAGGGGTCACTCAGGGGTCACTCAGGGGTCACTCAGGGTCACTCAGGGTCACTCAGAGGTCACTCAGGGGTCACTCAGGGGTCACTCAGGGGGCACTCAGGGTCACTCAGGGGTCACTCAGGGGTCACTCAGGGTCACTCAGAGGTCACTCAGGGGTCACTCAGGGGTCACTCAGGGGTCACTCAGGGGTCACTCAGGGTCACCCAGGGGTCACTCAGGGTCACTCAGAGGTCACTCAGGGGTCACCCAGGGGTCACTCAGGGGTCACGCAGGGGGCACTCAGGGGTCACTCAGGGGTCACTCAGAGGTCACTCAGGGGTCACTCAGGGTCACTCAGAGGTCAGAGGTCACTCAGGGGTCACTCATTGGTCACTCAGGGGTCACTCAGGGGTCACTCAGAGGTCACTCAGGGGTCACTCGGGGTCACTCAGGGGTCACTCAGGGGTCACTCAGGGTCACTCAGAGGTCAGAGGTCACTCAGGGGTCACTCATTGGTCACTCAGGATCACTCAGGGGTCACTCAGGGTCACTCAGGGGTCACTCAGGATCACTCAGAGGTCACTCAGGGTCACTCAGGGGTCACTCAGGGGTCACCCAGGGGTCACTCAGGGTCACTCAGAGGTCACTCAGGGGTCACTCAGGGTCACTCTGTGGTCACTCAGAGGTCACTCATTGGTCACTCAGAGGTCACTCAGAGGTCACTCGGGGTCACTCAGGGTCACTCAGAGGTCAGAGGTCACTCAGGGTCACTCTGTGGTCACTCAGGGGCCGCATCAGCCCGGGGGGCTCTGTCCGTCTGTCCGTCTACATGACGCTGTACAGCATCGCCCACATCGCCCTGCTCACCTACGAGGCGCAGGTGAGACCCCAAAAATCCCCAAAATTCACCCCAAAATGGCCCCGAAATCCCCAAAATTCACCCCAAACACGGCCCCAAAATTCACCCAAAAATGGCCCCAAAATCCCCAAAAATCACCCCAAAAATGGCCCCAAAATTCCCAAAATTCACCCCAAAAATGGCCCCAAAATTCCCAAAATTCACCCCAAAAATCACCCTAAAATTAACCCCAAAAATGGCCCCAAAATCCCCAAAATTCACCCCAAAAATGGCCTCAAAATCCCCAAAATGCACCCCAAAAATGGCCCCTAAATTCACCCCAGAATGGCCCCAAAATCCCCAAAATTCACCCTAAAATTCACCCCAAAATTCACCCCAAAAATGGCCCCAAAATTCACCCCAATAATGGCCCCAAAAAAAAAATGGCCCCTAAATTCACCCCCAAAAATGGCCCCAAAATTCCCCGAATTCACCCCAAAAATGGCCCCAAAAATGCCCAAAAATCACCCCAAAATCACCCCAAAAATGGCCCCAAAAGCCCTAAAATTCACCCCAATAATGGCCCCAAAAGCCCCAAAATTCACTCCAAAAATGGCCCCAAAATCCCCAAAATTCACCCCCAAACATGGCCCCAAAATTCACCCCAAATTGGCCCCAAAATCCCCAAAAATCACCCCAAAAATGGCCCCAAAATCCCAAAATTCACCCCAAAAAATCCCCAAAAATCCCCAAAATCCCCAAAAATCACCCCAAAAATGGCCCCCCCAGAATGGCCCCAAAATCCCCAAAATTCACCCCAAAAATGGCCCCAAAATCCCCCAAATTCACCCCAAAAATCCCCAAAATCCCCCAAATTCACCCCAAAAATCATCCGGGGATATTTTGGGCAATTTTGGGGATATTTTGGGGGATTTGGGGGGAAATTTTGGGGAGATTTTGGGGAGATTTTGGGGAATTTTTTGGGATATTTTGGGGAGATTTTGGGGATATTTTGGGGGAATTTTTGGGGTATTTTGGGGAATTTTTTGGGGATATTTTGGGGATATTTTGGGGACTTTTTAGGAATATTTTGGGGATATTTTGGGGCTATTTTGTGGATTTTTTGGGGATATTTTGGGGATTTTTGGGGGATTTTTTGGGGAATATTTTGGGATATTTTTGCCTTATTTTGGGGATATTTTGGGGACTTTTTAGGAATATTTTGAGGATATTTTGGAGATATTTTGGGGATTTTGGGGGATTTTTTGGGATATTTTTGCCTTATTTTGGGAATATTTTGGGGATATTTTAGGAATATTTTAGGAATATTTTGGGGATATTTTAGGAATATTTTAGGAATATTTTGGGGATATTTTAGGAATATTTTAGGAATATTTTGGGGATATTTTAGGAATATTTTGGGGCGATTTTGGGGCTAATTTGTGGATTTTTCGGGCAATATTTCGGGATATTTTTGCCTTATTTTAGGGATATTTTGGGGATATTTTAGGGGTATTTTGGGGATATGTTGGGGATATTTTGGGGATATTTTGAGAATATTTTGGGGATATTTTAGGAATATTTTGGGGTGATTTTGGGACGATTTTGGGGCTATTTTGTGGATTTTTTGGGGAATATTTCAGGATATTTTTGCCTTTTTGGGGGGATATTTTGGGGGAATATTCGGGATATTTTAGGAATATTTTGGGGCGATTTTGGGGCTATTTTGGGGAATTTTTGGGGATATTTTGGGCATGTTTTGGGGATATTTTAGGAATATTTTAGGAATATTTTGGGGATATTTTAGGAATATTTTGAGGATATTTTGGGGCTGTTTTGTGGATTTTTTGGGGAATATTTCGGGAGATTTTTGCCTTTTTTTGGGGATATTTTGGGCATATTTTGAGGATATTTTGGGGCGATTTTGGGGCTATTTTGGGGCTCTTTTGGGGAATTTTTGGGGATATTTTGGGCATATTTTGGGGAATTTTGGGGGATATTTTGGGCATATTTTGGCGATATTTTAGGAATAGTTTAGGAATATTTTGGGGATATTTTGGGGATATTTTGGGGATATTTTAGGGATATTTTGGGGATATTTTGGGGATATTTGTGGCATATTTCCGGGGCTAATCTGGGGCCTTTTGGGGCAGTTCTTTGACCCGGGCCAGGTGCTGTACACCTACGAGTCGCCGGCGGGCTACGGGCTGATCGCGCTGCAGTTCGGGGCCTTCGGCTGGTTCTGCGCCGCCGTGGGCGCCACGCTCAGCGCCGTGCCCGAGAGACGCCCCTTCTACCTGCCCTTCCTGGGCGCCTACACCTTCTGGTGGGCACCCCCGGCACACCTGGGCACAGCTGGGCGCAGCTGGAGGGGGATGTGGGGGGAGAAACGGCGAAAATTTGGGGGAAATCGGGGGAAATTTGGGGGAATTGGGGGATTTGGGCACACCTGGGGGCACCTGCGGGCACCTGAGATGGACAGGAACACACCTGGGCACACCTGGGCACACCTGAGAGGGACAGGAGCACACCTGGGCACACCTGAGAGGGACAGGAACACACCTGGGCACACCTGGGCGCACCTGGGTGCAGCTGGAGGGGCATTTGGGGGGAGAAAGGGCAAAAATTTGGGGGAAATGGGGGAAAATCGGGGGGAATTAAGGGATTTGGGCACACCTGGGCACACCTGGGGGCACCTGAGAGGGAGAGGAACACACCTGGGCACACCTGAGAGGGATGGGAACACACCTGGGCACACCTGAGAGGGATAGGAACACACCTGGGCACACCTGAGAGGGATAGGAACACACCTGGGCACACCTGGGCACACCTGGGGGCACCTGAGAGGGACAGGATCACGCCTGGCACACCTGGGCACACCTGAGAGGGATAGGAACACACCTGGGCACACCTGGGCACACCTGAGAGGGATAA
>NW_026776115.1:0-15589 GCF_027477595.1 Haemorhous mexicanus
CACTGGGGACACTGGGGACACTTGACACATTGGGGACATTGGGGACATTTGGGACATTGGGGACACTGGGGACATTTGAGGACATTGGGGACATTTGGGTCAGTTCAGGGTCAGTTTGGGGTCATTTGGGGACATTGGGGACATTTGGGGTCATTTGGGGACATTTGGGGACATTTGGAGACATTGGGGACGTTGGGGACAGTGGGGACATTTGGGGTCATTTGGGGTTTTTTGGGGCTCACCTGGAGCTTTTTGGGGGAGTTTTGGGGGGGATTTGGGGGGATTTGGGGGGATTTTGGGGGTTTGGGGGGGATTTGGGGGGATTTGGGGGATTTTGGGGGTTTGGGGGGATTTGGGGGGATTTTGGGGATTTGGGGGGATTTGGGGGGATTTTGGGGGTTTTGGGGTGGGTTTGGGGCACACCTGGAATGTCGGGGGGAGATTTTGGGGGATTCTGGGGGATGTTTTTGTGGGATTTTGTGGGATTTTTTTTTTTTTTGGTGGGATTTTTTGTGAGATTTTGTGGGATTTTTTGGCAGGAATTTTTGTGGGATTTGGGGGGATTTTTCTGTGGGATTTTGTGGGATTTTCTGGGATTTTGTGGGATTTTTTTGTGGGAATTTTTTGGTGAGATTTTTTGGTGAGATTTTGTGGGATTTTTTGTGAGATTTTTTTGTGGGATTTTGGGGATTTTTTTGTGGGATTTTCTGGGATTTTTTGTGGGATTTTGGGGATTTTTTTGTGGGATTTTTTGGGATTTTCTGGATTTTTTGTGGGATTTTTTGGTGAGATTTTGTGGGATTTCGTGGGAATTTTTGTGGGATTTTTTGGTGGGATTTTGTGGGATTTTTTTGTGGGATTTTGTGGGATTTTCTGGGATTTTCTGGGATATTTTGGTGGGATTTTCTGGAATTTTTTGTGGGATTATTTGGTGGGATTTTCTGGTGGAATTTTCTGGGATTTTTTGTGGGATTTTTTTGTGGGATTTTTTTTTTGTGGGATTTTCTGGGATTTTTTGTTTGTGGGATTTTGTGGGATTTTGTGGGATTTTTTGGTGAGATTTTGTGGGATTTTCTGGGATTTTTTTGAGGGATTTTGTGGGATTTTTGGTGGGATTTTTGGTGGGATTTTTTGTGGGATTTTCTGGGATGTTTTGTGGGATTTTTCTGTGGGATTTTTTTGTGGGATTTTTTTTGTGGGATTTTTTTTGGTGGGATTTTTTGTGGGATTTTTGTGGGATTTTTGGTGAGATTTTGTGAGACTTTTTTGTGGGATTTTGTGGGAATTTTTGTGGGATTTTGTGAGATTTTTTTGTGGGAATTTTTTGTGGGATTTTCTGGAATTTTTTTGTGGGAATTTTTGTGGGAGTTTTGGGGATTTTCTGGGATTTTTTTGTAGGATATTTTGGTGGGATTTTGTGGGATTTTTTGGTGAGATTTTTTTTGTGCGATTTTGTGGGATTTTTTGGTGGGAATTTTTGGTGAGATTTTTTTGTGGAATTTTGTGGGATTTTGTGGGATTTTTTTTGTGGGATTTTGTGGGACTTTGTGGTAATTTTGAGGGATTTTTTTGTGGGAATTTTATGGGTTTTGTGGGAATTTTTGTGGGATGTTTTTGTAGGATTTTGCGGGATGTTTTTGGGAATTTTTGTGGGATTTTTTTGTGGAATTTTGCGGGATGTGTTTGGGAATTTTTGTGGGATTTTTTTTGTGGAATTTTGCGGGATTTTTTTGTGGGATTTTCTGGGATTTTTTTGTAGGATTTTTTGGTGGGATTTTTTGTGGGATTTTTTTTGTGGGATTTTTTTGGTGGGATTTTCTGGGATTTTGTGGGATTTTCTGGGATTTTTTAATGGGGATTTTGTAGGGTTTTTTGTGGGATTTTGTGGGAATTTTTGTGGGATTTTTTTTGTGGGATTTTGTGTGGGATTTTTGGGGATTTCCTGGTGGGTTTTGGGGTTTCTGTCAGCGGGTTGGATTTCGGGGTTTCACAGAGAGGCCAGGAAGGATTTTGGGGTGGTTTTGGGGATTTTTGGGGCTCACCTGGAGCTTCATGCGCAGGTCGGTGCAGGTGGAGAGCTGGTCCAGGCGCCGCGCGGCCGCCTCCACCTGGCTGCAGTAGCGCCCGTAGAGCAGGAACCTGCCAGGGGACCCAAAATCCAACAAATTCACCCAAAATCCAACCAAATCCACCCAAATTCACCCGAAATCCAACAAAATTCACAGAAAATCCAATGAAATTCAGCCAAAATCCAGCCAAATTCACCCAAAATCCAGACAAATTCACCCAAAATCAACCAAATCCAACAAAATTCACCCAAAATAAACCAAATTCACCCAAATTCACCCAAAATCCAACCAAATTCACAGAAAATCCAACCAAATTCACCCAAAATCCAGCAAAATTTATCCAAACTTCAACCAAATTCACCCAAAATCCAACAAAATTCACCCAAAATTTATCCAAATTCACCCAAAATCCAACCAAATACAGCCAAATTCACCCAAAATAAAACCAAATTCATTCAAAATCCAACCAAATTCACCCCAAATCCAGCCAAATTCACCCAAAATCCAACCAAATTCACCCAAAATCCAGCAAAATTCACCCAAATTCCCCCAAAATCCAACAAAATTCACAGAAAATCCAACAAAATTCACCCAAAATCCAGCCAAATTCACCCAAAATCCAGCCAAATTCACCCAAATTCACAGAAAATCCAACCAAATCCACCCGAAATCCAACCAAATTCACCCAAAATCCAACCAAATTCACCCAAATTCACCCGAAATCCAACAAAAGTCATCCAAAATCCAACCAAATTCACCCGAAATCCAACCAAATTCACCCAAAATCCAGCAAAATGCACCCAAAATCCAGCCAAATTCACCCAAAATCAACCAAATTCACCCAAAATCCAGTAAAATTCACCTAAATTCACCCAAAATCCATCAAAATTCACCCAAAATCCAACAAATTCAACCAAAATCCAACCAAATTCACCCAAATTCACCCAAAATCCAACAAAATTCACCCAAAATCAACCAAATCCACCCAAATACACCCAAAATCCAGCAAAATTCACCCAAAATCCAATGAAATCCACCCAAAATCCAACAAAATTCACCCAAAATCCAGCAAAATCCAC
This sequence comes from Haemorhous mexicanus, assembly GCF_027477595.1. NCBI lineage: Eukaryota > Metazoa > Chordata > Aves > Passeriformes > Fringillidae > Haemorhous > Haemorhous mexicanus. The sequence continues at coordinate 3,149 of NW_026776115.1, forward strand.
CCAAGTTCACCCAAAATCCAACAAAATTCACAGAAAATCCAATGAAATTCAGCCAAAATCCAGTAAAATTCACCCAAAATCAACCAAATTCACACAAAATCAACAAAATTCACACAAAATCCAGCAAAATCCACCCAAATTCACACAAAATCAACCAAATTCACCCAAAATTCACCCAAAATGCAGCAAAATTCACCCAAAATGCAGCAAAATTCACCCAAATTCCAACCAAATTCACCCAAAATCCAACAAAATTCACCCAAAATCTAACCAAATTCACCTAAAATCCAGCAAAATAGACCCAAAATCCAGCCAAATTCACCCAAAATCAACCAAATTCACCCAAATCCAGCCAAATTCACCCAAAATCCAGCCAAATTCACCCAAAATCCAGCCAAATTCACCCAAAATCCAGTCAAATTCAACCAAAATCCAACAATTCACCCAAAATCACCCGAAATCCACCCAAAATCCAGTAAAATTCACCCAAAATCAACCAAATTCACCCAAATTCACCCGAAATCCAACAAAATTCACCCAAAATCAACCAAATTCACCCAAATTCACCCGAAATCCAACAAAAGTCACCCAAAATCCAACAAAATTCACCCAAATTCATACAAAATCCAGCAAATTCACCCAAAATTCACCCAAAATCTAGCCAAATTCACCCAAAATCCAACAAAATTCACCCAAATTCACACAAAATCAAACAAAATTCACCCAAAATCCAGCCAAATTCACCCAAATTCACCCCAAATTTACCCAAATTCACCCAAATCCAACCAAACTCAACCAAAATTCACCCAAAATCCACCCAAATTCATCCAAACTTCAACAAATTTCATCCAAAATCCAACAAACTTCACCCAAATTCACCCAAAATCCAACAAAATTCACCCAAAATTCACACAAAATCCAACCAAACTCAACCAAAATTCACCCAAAATTTTTTGGAAGATGGTGAAAATCTGCTGAAAATCCACCCAAATCCCCCCAGGGACCCCCCAGATCTCCCCTGATCCCCCCAGGAGCCCCCAAATTCCCCCCAAAATCCCCCCAAATTCCTCTAAATCCCCTCAGGACCCCCGAACCTCCCCAAATCCTCCTCAGGACCCCCCAAAACCTCCCACATCCCCCCCAAACCCCCCTAATCCTTTTCAGGACCCCCCCAATCCCCTCAGGACCCCCCAAAATCCCCCCAAGACCCCTCAAATCCCCCTCGGGACCCCCAAATCCCCCCCAAACTCCCCTAATCCTTTTCAGGACCCCCCAAATCCTCCTCCGGACCCCCACAGGCCCCCCCAAATCCCCTCAGGACCCCTCAAAATCCCCCCAAAACCCCCAGATCTCCCTCAGGACCCTCTTAGATCCCCCTCGGGACCCCAAAAATCCCCCCCAAATCCCCCCCAGGACCCCCCCAAACCCCCCCAAATCCCCCCCAGCCCCTCCAAAACTCCTCAAATCCTCCTCAGGACCCCCCCCAAAATCCTCTCAGGATCCCCCCAAATTTCCGCCAGGACCCCCCACATCCCCCCAAGACCCCCCTAAGCTCCCTCAGGACCCCCCAAATTCCCCCAAACCCCCTCGGGACCCCCTTAAATCCCCCGAAATCCCCCTCGGGACCCCCCAAAACCTCCCAAATCCCCCCCAAACCCCCCGAATCCTTTTCAGGACCCCCCAAATCCTCCTCCGGGCCCCCCAGGCCCCCCCCAAATCCCCTCAGGACCCCCCAAAATCCCCTCAAAACTCCCAGATCTCCCTCAGGACCCTCTTAAATCCGCTTCGGGACCCCCCAAATACCCCCAAATCCCCCCCAGGACCCCCCAAATTCCCCCAAATCTCCCTCGGGACCCCCCAAATCCCCCCAGAACCCCCCAAATCCCCCTCGGGACCCCCCAAACCCCCCCAGATCCCCCCCAGGACCCCTCAAAATCCCCCCAAATCCCGATCGGGACCCCCTTAAATCCCCCCCAAACCCCCTCGGGACCCCCCAAACCCCCCCAGAACCCCCCAGGACCCCCCAAATCCTCCTCGGGACCCCCCAAATTCCACCAAATCCCCCTCGGGACCTCCCAAACCCCCCCAAATCTCCCCCAGGACCCCTCAAAATCCCCCTAAATCTCCCCAGGACCCCCCAAATCCCCCCAGGACCCCCCAGGACCCCCCAAAATCCCCCCAAATACCCCTCGGGACCCCCCAAATCCCCCTCGGGACCCCCCAAATCCCCCTCGGGACCACCAAAATCCCCCTAAATCTCCTCAGGACCCCCCAGGACCCCCCCAAATAAACCTAAATCCCCCTCGGGACCCCCAAATTCCACCAAATCCCACTCAGGACCCCCCAAATCCCCCTAAATCTCCTCAGGACCCCCCAAATATCCCCCAGGACCCCCCAAATATCCCCCAGGACCCCCCAAATTCCCTGAAATCCCCCTCGGGACCCCCTTAAATCCCCCCAAATCCCCCTCGGGACCCCCCAAATCCCCCCCAAATCCCCAAAAATCCCCCCAGAACCCCCAAAATCCCCCCAGGACCCCCCAAAATCCCCTCAGGACCCCCCAAAATCCCCCCAAATCCCCCTAAATCCCCCCCAGGCCCCCCCCAAATCTCCACCGGGACCCCCTTAAATTCCCCCAAATCCCCCTCGGGACCCCCAAATCCCCCTCGGGACCCCCCAAACCCCCCCCGGACCCCCCCGGACCCCCCCGGACCCCCGTACCTCTCCTTGTACTGCAGGAACAGGGGGGGCAGCGCCCGCCCCCCCCCCGGGCCCCCCCAGCGCCCCCCGCAGCTCCCCCAGGAAACGGCGGTGGAGCTCCAGCAGCTCCTGCGGACTGGGGTTACTGGGAGCACTGGGAGCGGGCACTGGGAGCACTGGGAGCACTGGGAGGGGTCACTGGGAGCACTGGGAGGGGTCACTGGGAGCACTGGGAGGGGGTACTGGGAGCACTGGGAGCACTGGGAGGGGTCACTGGGAGCACTGGGAGAGAGCACTGGGAGCACTGGGAGGGGGCACTGGGAGATACTGGGAGGGGCTACTGGGAGCACTGGGAGCACCGGGAGGGGGCACTGGGAGGGGTCACTGGGAGCACTGGGAGCACTGGGAGGGGGCACTGGGAGGGGTCACTGGGAGGGGTCACTGGGAGCACTGGGAGCACTGGGAGGGGTTACGGGAAGCACTGGGAGGGAACTGGGAGCACTGGGAGGGGTCACTGGGAGCACTGGGAGGGGTTACTGGGAGCACTGGGAGATACTGGGAGGGGCTACTGGGAACATTGGGAGGGGGCACTGGGAGCACTGGGAGCACTGGGAGCACTGGGAGCACTGGGAGGGGTCACTGGGAGCACTGGGAGCACTGGGAGCACTGGGAGGGGTCACTGGGAGCACTGGGAGGGGTTACTGGGAGGGGTTACTGGGAGCACTGGGAGGGGGCACTGGGAGCACTGGGAGCACTGGGAGGGGTTACTGGGAGCACTGGGAGGGGGCACTGGGAGCACTGGGAGCACTGGGAGCACTGGGAGCACTGGGAGCACTGGGAGGGGTCACTGGCAGCACTGGGAGGCAACTGGGAGGGAACTGGGAGCACTGGGAGGGGTCACTGGGAGCACTGGGAGTGGTCACTGGCAGCACTGGGAGCGCTGGGAGGGGTCACTGGGAGCACTGGGAGGGAACTGGGAGGGAACTGGGAGCACTGGGAGGGGTTACTGGGAGCACTGGGAGCACTGGGAGGGGATGAGGGGTTACTGGGAGGGGTTACTGGGAGCACTGGGAGGGGTTACTGGGAGCACTGGGTGCACTGGGAGAGGTCACTGGAAGCACTGGGGTGGTACTGGGAGCGCCAAGAGGGGTTACTGGTGTCACTGGTGTCACTGGTCAGTGTCCCCTGTCCCCCTGTCCCCTGTCCCCACTGTCACTGTCACCTCCATGCTACTGGTGTCACTGGTGTTACTGGTGTCACTGGTCAGTGTCCCCATGTCCCCACTGTCACCGCCACCTCCATGCTACTGGTGTTACTGGTGTCACTGGTGTTACTGGTGTCACTGGTCAGTGTCCCCATGTCCCCATGTCCCCATGTCCCCACTGTCACTGCCACCTCCATGGTACTGGTGTCACTGGTGTCACTGGTGTCACTGGTCAGTGTCCCCCTGTCCCCATGTCCCCATGTCCTCATGTCCCTGTCCCCTGTCCCCACTGTCACTGCCACCTCCATGGTACTGGTGTCACTGGTGTCACTGGTGTCACTGGTATCACTGGTGTCACTGGTGTCACTGGTCAGTGTCCCCTGTCCCCCTGTCCCTTGTCCCCATTGTCACTGTCACCTCCATGTCACTGGTGTCACTGGTGTCACTGGTGTCACTGGTCAGTGTCCCCCTGTCCCCCTGTCCCCATGTCCCCATGTCCCCATGTCCCTGTCCCTGTCCCCAGTGTCACCTCCACGTTGATGAAGACGCTCTCCATGTCCCTGTCCCCATGTCCCCAAGTCCCCCTGTCCCCATCTCCCCATGTCCCTGTCCCTGTCCCCACTGTCACCTCCACGTTGATGAAGATGCTCTCCATGTCCCCTGTCCCCATGTCCCCATGTCCCTGTCCCTGTCCCCAGTGTCACCTCCACGTTGATGAAGACGCTCTCCATGTCCCCATGTCCCCATGTCCCCATGTCCCTGTCCCTGTCCCCACTGTCACCTCCACGTTGATGAAGACACTCTCCATGTCCCTGTCCCCATGTCCCCCTGTCCCCTGTCCCCATGTCCCCATGTCCCTGTCCCTGTCCCCACTGTCACCTCCATGTTGATGAAGACGCTCTCCATGTCCCCATGTCCCCCTGTCCCCATGTCCCCATGTCCCCTGTCCCTGTCCCCAGTGTCACCTCCACGTTGATGAAGACGCTCTCCATGTCCCTGTGTCCCCTGTCCCCATGTCCCTGTCCCTGTCCCCATGTCCCTGTCCCCTGTCCCCATGTCCCTGTCCCTGTCCCCAGTGTCACCTCCACGTTGATGAAGACGCTCTCCATGTCCCCATGTCCCCCTGTCCCCATGTCCCCATGTCCCCCTGTCCCATGTCCCCATGTCCCCATATCCCCATGTCCCCATGTCCCCTGTCCCTGTCCCTGTCCCCAGTGTCACCTCCACGTTGATGAAGACGCTCTCCATGTCCCGGGGGCTCAGGAAGTGCCGCAGTGGCCGCAGGAAGTGCTGGGGACATCGGGGGACATCGGGGGACATCAGGGGACATTGGGGGACATTGGGGGACACCGCGCCTTACTGGGAGCACTGGGAGCACTGGGAGGCCCCGCGCGGCCACCTGTGTCCCCAGCGTCCCCAGTGTCCCCCAGCGTCTCCAGTGTCCCCAATGTGCCCAACATCCCCAATGTCCCCAACGTCCCCATTTCCCACCTCTGTCCCCAGTGTCCCCAATGTCCCCCAGTGTCCCCAGTGTCCCCAGTGTCCCCAGTGTCCCCAATGTCCCCAATGTCCCCATGACCCAATGTCCACCCTTGGTCCCCATTTCCCACCTCTGTCCCCAATGTCCCCAGTGTCCCCAGTGTCCCCATTGTCCCCAATGTGCCCAACATCCCCAATGTCCCCAGTGTCCCCAGTGTCCCCGGTGTCCCGACCTGGCAGATGGACTCCAGGGTCTCTGTGTACCCAGTGTCCCCAATGTCCCCAGTGTCTCCAATGTCCCCGATGTCCCCAGTGTCCCCAATGTCCCCAGTGACCCCAGTGTCCCCAGTGTCCCCAATGTCCCCAATGTCCCCAATGTCCCCAGTGTCCCCTGTGTCCCCACCTGGCAGATGGATTCCAGGGTCCCCGATGTCCCCAGTGTCCCCAATGTCCCTAATGTCCCCAGTGTCCCCAGTGTCCCCAGTGTCCCCACCTGGCAGATGGACTCCAGGGTCTCCGTGTACCCAATGTCCCCAGTGTCCCCAGTGTCCCCAGTGTCCCCGATGTCCCCAGTGTCCCCAGTGTCCCCAGTGTCCCCATGTCCCCACCTGGCAGATGGACTCCAGGGTCTCCGTGTACCCAATGTCCCCAGTGTCCCCAGTGTCCCCAGTGTCCCCAGTGTCCCCGATGTCCCCAGTGTCCCCAATGTCCCCGATGTCCCCAGTGTCCCCATGTCCCCACCTGGCAGATGGACTCCAGGGTCTCCGTGTACCTCTCCTCCGTCTGCCGCAGCTCCTGGAGGCAGCAGAGCCGCCGGTCCACACCGCCCTTCTGTGGGGACAAGGGGACAGAGGGGACAATCAGGGACCCCCCCTTCTGTGGGGACAAGGGGACAGAGGGGACAGAGGGGACAATCAGGGACCCTCCTTCTGTGGGGACATGGGGACACAGGGGACAGAGGGGACAATCAGGGACATGGGGACAGAGGGGACACTCAGGGACACCCCCTTCTGTGGGGACAGGGGGACAGAGGGGACAGAGGGGACAATCAGGGACCCCCCCTTCTGTGGGGACAAGGGGACACAGGGGACAGAGGGGACATGGGGACAGAGGGGACAATCAGGGACCCCCCCTCTGTGGGGACAAGGGGACACAGGGGACAATCAGGAACCCCCCCTCTGTGGGGACAGGGGGACAGAGGGGACAATCAGGAACCCCCTTCTGTGGGGACAGAGGGGACACAGGGGACAGAGGGGACAATCAGGGACCCCCCCTCTGTGGGGACAAGGGGACAGAGGGGACAGAGGAGACATGGGGACAGTGAGGACAATCAGGGACAGGGACCCCCCCTCTGTGGGGACAGGGGGACAGAGGGGACAGAGGGGACAATCAGGGACCCCCCTTCTGTGGGGACAGAGGGGACACAGGGGACAGAGGGGACAGAGGGGACAATCAGGGACCCCCCTTCTGTGGGGACAGAGGGGACACAGGGGACAGAGGGGACAGAGGGGACAATCAGGGACCCCCCTTCTGTGGGGACAAGGGGACAGAGGGGACAGAGGGGACATGGGGACACAGGGGACAATCACGGTGATGGCCGGGGAGGGACACAGGTGTTCATGGAGGTGACACGGATGGCCAGGGGTGACAGAAGTGTCCGGGCAGGTGACACAGGTGTGTCTGGAGGGTGGTCCCAGGTGGGTTTGGGGGTTCCCGCGTGGTTTTGGGGACTCCCAGGTGCTTTTGGGGTGTCCCAGGTGGTTTTTGGGGTGTCCCAGGTGGTTTTTGGGGACTCCCAGGTGCTTTTGGGAAAGTCCCAGGTGGTTTTTGGGGGGTCCCAGGTGGTTTTTGGGGACTCCCAGGTGGTTTTTGGGGTGTCCCAGGTGGTTTTTGGGGTGTCCCAGGTGGGTTTGGGGGGTCCCAGGTGGTTTTTGGGGGTCCCAGGTGGTTTTTGGAGACTCCCAGGTGGGTTTGGGGGTTCCCACGTGGTTTTGGGGACTCCCAGGTGGTTTGGGAAAGTCCCAGGTGGTTTTTGGGGTGTCCCAGGTGGTTTTTGGGGGGTCCCAGGTGCTTTTGGGGACTCCCAGGTGGGTTTGGGGGTTCCCACGGGCTTTTGGGGACTCCCAGGTGGTTTGGGAAAGTCCCAGGTGGTTTTTGGGGGGTCCCAGGTGGTTTTTGGGGGGTCCCAGGTGGGTTTGGGGGGTCCCAGGTGCTTTTGGGGACTCCCAGGTGCTTTTGGGAAAGTCCCAGGTGGTTTTTGGGGGGTCCCAAGTGGTTTTTGGGGGGTCCCAGGTGTTTTTTGGGGTGTCCCAGCGGTTTTTTGGGGTTTCCCAGGTGCTTTTGGGAGTTCCCAGGTGGTTTTGGGTGCTTCCCAGGTATTTTTTGGGGTGTCCCCGGTGTTTTTTGGGGTGTCCCAGGTATTTTTTGGGGGCTCCCAGGTGGGTTTGGGTGGTTCCCAGCTGTATTTGGGGAGTTCCCAGGTGGTTTGGGGGTTCCCAGGTATTTTTTTGGGGTGTCCCAGCTGTTTTTTGGGAGTTCCCAGGAGGTTTTTTTGAGGTTTGCAAATATTTTTGGGATTCCAAACTGTTTTTTTCGGGGTTCTCAGATATTTTTGGGGGGTTCTCAGGTATTTTTGGGGCTTCCCGGCTGTTTTTTGGGGTATACCACGTGTTTTTGGGCAGTTCCCAGGTATTTTTGGGGTGTCCCAGGTATTTTTTGGGGGTTCCCAGGTATTTTTGGGGGTTCCTAGCTGTTTTTCGGGGTTCCCAGGTGTTTTTGGGCAGTTCCCAGGTATTTTTGGGGGTGTCCCAGGTATTTTTTGGGGACTCCCCGCTGTTTTTGGGGTGTCCCAGCTGTTTTTTGGGGGGTTCCCAGGTGGTTTTGGGGGTGTCCCAGCTGTTTTTTGGGGGTTTCCAGTTGGTTTTTTTGAGGTTCCCAACTATTTTTGAATTTCCCAGCTGTTTTTTCGGGGTTCTCAGATATTTTTTGGGGGTGTCCCAGCTGTTTTTTGGAGGTTTCCAGGTGGTTTGGGGGTGTCCCAGGTATTTTTTGGGGTGTCCCAGCTGTTTTTTGGGGTTCCCAGGTATTTTTTGGGGGTGTCCCAGGTATTTTTTGGGGACTCCCCGCTGTTTTTGGGGTGTCCCAGCTGTTTTTGGGAGGTTCCCAGGTGGTTTTGGGGGTGTCCCAGTTATTTTTTGGGATTCCCAGCTGTTTTTTCTGGGTTCTCAGATATTTTTTGGGGTGTCCCAGGTATTTTTTGGGGGTGTCCCAGGTATTTTTTGGGGTGTCCCAGGTATTTTTGGGGTGTCCCAGGTATTTTTTGGGGTGTCCCAGGTATTTTTGGGCAGTTCCCAGGTGTTTTTTGGGGGTTCCCAGGAATCTTTTGGGGGTTCCCAGGTATTTTTTGGGGTGTCCCAGCTGTTTTCTGGGGTTCCCAGGTGGTTTTGGGGTGTCCCAGGTATTTTTTGGCATTCCCAGGTATTTTTTGGGGGTGTCCCCGGTATTTTTGGGGTGTCCCCGCAGTTTTTGGGGCGGGGGTCCCACCCACCGTGCCCGGGGGGGTCTCCACCCTCATCAGGTCCTCGTAGACGTCGTCGCCGTCGTCGCCTTCGGCCTCCACGCAGTCGTAGAGGTCATCGTCCTCCTCGGCCGTGTCACTGAGGGCATGGGGACACTTGGGGACACTTGGGGACACTTGGGGACACCCACCCGGAGCCCCCCAAAAGCCCTCGGGGGCCCCGGAGTGGCCCCAAAACCCACGGGGGTCCCCAATGTCCCCAAATGTCCCCAAATTCCCCCCAATGTCCCCAAATGTCCCTGATTGTCCCCAAATCCCCCCCAATGTCCCCAAATGTCCCTGATTATCCCCAATGTCCCCAAATTCCCCCCAATGTCCCCAAATGTCCCTGATTGTCCCCAGTGCCACCCCAATGTCCCCAAATGTCCCTGATTGTCCCCAATGCCCCCCCAATGTCCCCAAATGTCCCTGATTGTCCCCAATGTCCCCAAATGTCCCTGATTATCCCCAATATCCCCCCAGTGTCCCCAAATGTCCCTGATTGTCCCCAAATCCCCCCAATGTCCCCAAATGTCCCTGATTATCCCCAATATCCCCCCAATGTCCCCAAATGTCCCTGATTGTCCCCAAATCCCTCAATGTCCCCAAATGTCCCTGATTGTCCCCAATGTCCCCCCAATGTCCCCAAATGTCCCTGATTGTCCCCAAATCCCTCAATGTCCCCAAATGTCCCTGATTGTCCCCAAATGTCCCTGATTGTCCCCAAATTCCCCCCAATGTCCCCAAATGTCCCTGATTGTCCCCAGTGCCACCACCAGTGACCCCAGTAGCCCCCAGTAGCCCCCAGTGACCCCAGTAGCCCCCAGTAGCCCCCAGTAGCCCCCAGTAGCCCCCAGTGACCCCCAGTGACCCCAGTAGCCCCCAGTAGCCCCCAGTGACCCCAGTAGCCCCCAGTAGCCCCCAGTGACCCCAGTGACCTCAGTAGCCCCCAGTGACCCCAGCAGCCCCCAGTGACCCCAGTAGCCCCCAGTAGCCCCCAGTGACCCCAGTAGCCCCCAGTAGCCCCCAGTAGTCCCCAGTGACCCCAGTAGCCCCCAGTGCCACCCCCAGTAGCCCCCAGTAGCCCCCAGTAGCCCCCAGTAGTCCCCAGCAGCCCCCAGTGACCCCAGTAGCCCCCAGTAGCCCCCAGTGACCCCAGTAGCCCCCAGTGACCCCAGTGACCCCAGTAGCCCCCAGTAGCCCCCAGTAGCCCCCAGTGACCCCAGTGACCCCCAGTGACCCCAGTAGCCCCCAGTAGCCCCCAGTAGCCCCCAGTGACCCCAGTAGCCCCCAGTGACCCCCAGTGACCCCAGTAGCCCCCAGTGATCCCAGTGACCCCAGTGACCCCAGTAGCCCCCAGTAGCCCCCAGTAGCCCCCAGTGACCCCAGTAGCCCCCAGTAGCCCCCAGTGACCCCAGTAGCCCCCAGTGACCCCAGTGACCCCAGTAGCCCCCAGTAGCCCCCAGTGACCCCAGTAGTCCCCAGTGACCCCAGTAGCCCCCAGTGACCCCAGTGACCCCAGTAGCCCCCAGTAGCCCCCAGTGACCCCAGTAGTCCCCAGTGACCCCAGTAGCCCCCAGTAGCCCCCAGTAGCCCCCAGTGACCCCAGTGACCCCAGTAGCCCCCAGTGACCCCAGTGACCCCAGTAGCCCCCAGTAGCCCCCAGTGACCCCAGTGACCTCAGTAGCCCCCAGTGACCCCAGTGACCCCAGTAGCCCCCAGTAGCCCCCAGTAGCCCCCAGTGACCCCAGTAGCCCCCAGTAGCCCCCAGTGACCCCAGTAGCCCCCAGTGACCCCAGTAGCCCCCAGTAGCCCCCAGTGACCCCAGTAGCCCCCAGTGACCCCAGTAGCCCCCAGTAGCCCCCAGTGACCCCAGTAGCCCCCAGTAGCCCCCAGTAGCCCCCAGTGACCCCAGTAGCCCCCAGTAGCCCCCAGTAGCCCCCAGTGACCCCAGTAGCCCCCAGCGCTCACTCGATGAGGTCGGAGAGGCCGCTGTAAATGTCATCGTCCCCAACGCTGTCCTCGGACGGGAATGGCCTGGGGGGACATGGCCGGACAGCAGTGACCCTCGGGGACCGGACAGCAGTGACCCTTGGGGACACCGGGACTGGACAGCAGTGACCCTCGGGGACACCGGAACTGGACAGCAGTGACCCTTGGGGACACTGGGACCGGACACTGGGACTGGACAGCAGTGATCCTCGGGGACACCGGGACTGGACAGCAGTGACCCTCGGGGACCGGACAGCAGTGACCCTCGGGGACACTGGGACTGGACACTGGGACTGGACACTGGGACTGGACACAGGGACTGGACACCGGGACCCTTGGGGACACTGGGACTGGACAGCAGTGACCTTTGGGGACACTGGGACTGGACACTGGGACTGGACAGCAGTGACCCTTGGGGACACTGGGACTGGACACCGGGACTGGACACTGGGACTGGACAGCAGTGACCCTTGGGGACACCGGGACCGGACAGCAGTGACCCTTGGGGACACCGGGACTGGAGACCAGGACTGGACAGCAGTGACCCTCGGGGACTGGACAGCAGTGACCCTTGGGGACACCAGGACTGGACACTGGGACTGGACACTGCTGAGCCTCGGGGACTGGACAGCAGTGACTCTTGGGGACACCGGGACTGGACAGCAGTGACCCTTGGGGACACATGGACTGGACAGCAGTGACCCTTGGGGACACCGGGACTGGACACTGGGACTGGACACTGGGACTGGACACCACTGACCCTCAGGGACTGGACACTGGGACTGGACAGAAGTGACCCTCGGGGACTGGACACCAGGACTGGACATTTGGGACCCTCAGGGACTGGACAGCAGTGACCCTTGGGGACACCGGGACTGGACATTTGGGACCCTCGGGGACTGGACACCAGGACTGGACACTGGGACTGGACCCTGGTGTCCCTCAGAGAGGGGACCGGACACCAGGACCCTCGGGGACGGACCCCCGGCCCTGTCCACTCACGTGAATCCTTTGCTCTGCGCGATGGGGGTCCAGGAGAGCGTGGAGAGCGTCTCGATCACCTGGGGACACAGAGGTGACATCGGGGCACTGAGGGGTGACCCGGACCCCCCGGTGCCACCCCCCAGGACAGCCGGGCGCTGACCCCACCTTGCCGAAGTCCTGGACGTCGAAGAGGTCGAAGGCGCCGAAGAGCCGGTGCTTGGGGAGCCCGAATTTGTCGGCGCAGGCGGTCAGGAAGGTGCGGATGTTCCTCAGGCACAGGAACTGTGGTGGCACCGGTGGCACCAGTGTCACCGGCGGCACCTGTCATCCCCTCCAGTGTCACCTCTGTCATCACTGGCACCCCCCGTTGTCACCATCAAAATCAGTGACTTCACCTCTCCATGGCTGTGACCACCGTTGTCACCAATGGTGACATCATCTTTGTCACCGCCGCTGTCATTGTCATTGTCAACCCCCGAGAACATTGCCACCATCATTGTCATTGTCATTGTCACCCCGTCAACCA
>NC_025610.1:0-16822 GCF_027477595.1 Haemorhous mexicanus
CCCTAGATATAGGACCCCCCCCTACCCCCCCCTTTCCCCCCCCAGCATATTTTTATTTATGCTTTAAGGTATGTATAACAATGCATCACACTCTTTGCCCCATCAGACAGTCCATGAAATGTAGGATAATCCAAATCATACGCTATGTCTCTCCACGAAAAACCCAAACATTATCTCCAAAACGGACCCCATACGGCCAATACCACCAGCAGGCACATTCTTGTTTCAGGTACCATATAGCCCAGATGCTCCTACCTACAGCCAAGCAGCAAGCGTTACCCAAAGACCCAGCGATTCTCCTGTTATGCGCAAACCCCAACGACCAAACGAGGAAGATCCCAGTACACCTTTGCATTCCCCTAGTCAACTGAATTCGCCCACCTCCTAGGAAATATCCTTTTCCAACAGCCTTCAAGCACTCCCAAGCCAGAGAACATGGTTATCTATTGATCGCGCTTCTCACGAGAACCGAGCTACTCAACGTTAGAGGTGAATTACGTTATTGCCCTCAGGCGCATAAATCTAATAAACTTGCTCTTTTGCGCTAGTGGTTGTAACTTCAGGAACATAACCTCCACACTTCCTTCCTTCTTGCTCTTCACTGATACAAGTGGTCGGTTGAATACTCCTCCCGAACCTCACCATTTCGGCATACCGACCTCTTACACTTGTTTTTTTTTAGCGTCTCTTCAATAAGCCCCTCAAGTGCAGAGCAGGTGATATCTTCCTCTTGACATGTCCATCACATGACCGCCGAACATATGAATCCCCTAACACCCAGAATGTCATGGTTTGACGGATAAGGTCGTCGCAAACTGGGCACTGATGCACTTTGACCCCATTCATGGAGGGCGCGCTACCTACCTCTAGACAACAGATAATGTAATGGTTGCCGGACATAAAATTTATAATTCCATATTCTAGGAATTGTCATTTAAATCTCAATTTACGCATTCTTTTTTTTTTATCTTGACATTTTTTGTTTTTTTCATCAAAAAATTAGCCCATACACACCTACATTTTCCAAATTATTCATCATCAATCCATCTTAAATTAACTTTCTTCTAAACTTTCTGCTATCAAAAACAACAATCAATCAACATAATCACACCAAAATTAACCCTAAAACAAAGCACACAAAACAACTTTTCACCTACAACCCACCTTCCACCCCCACCAAAAAACCAAACAAAAATAGAAATCATAATCACAAATCACGAAACAATTATTAGTCAACCCCCCACGTTCTTGTAGCTTATAAAAAGCATGACACTGAAGATGTCAAGATGGCTGCCACACACACCCAAGAACAAAAGACTTAGTCCTAACCTTACTGTTAGTTTTTGCTAGGTATATACATGCAAGTATCCGCGCTCCAGTGTAGATGCCCTGGACACCTAATCAGGTAGATAGGAGCGGGTATCAGGCTCACCACAACCGTAGCCCAAGACGCCTTGCACTTGCCACACCCCCACGGGTAATCAGCAGTAGTTAATATTAAGCAATGAGTGTAAACTTGACTTAGCCATAGCAAATTTAGGGTTGGTAAATCCTGTGCCAGCCACCGCGGTCATACAGGAGACCCAAATTAACATTATAACGGCGTAAAGAGTGGTCACATGCTATCCAAGTAACTAAGATTAAAAAGCAACTGAGCTGTCACAAGCTAAAGATGCCAATAAGGCCTCCTCGTCAAAGAAGATCTTAGAACAACGATTAATTGAACTCCACGAAAGCCAGGGCCCAAACTGGGATTAGATACCCCACTATGCCTGGCCCTAAATCTTGATGCTTACACCTACTAAAGCATCCGCCCGAGAACTACGAGCACCAACGCTTAAAACTCTAAGGACTTGGCGGTGCCCCAAACCCACCTAGAGGAGCCTGTTCTGTAATCGATGATCCACGATATACCTGACCATTCCTTGCCAAAACAGCCTACATACCGCCGTCTCCAGCTCACCTACCCTGAAAGCCCAACAGTGAGCGCAATAGCCTAACCCCGCTAGTACGACAGGTCAAGGTATAGCCCATGGAATGGGAGCAATGGGCTACATTTTCTATAATAGAACATACGGCAAAGGGGTATGAAATAACCCCTAGAAGGCGGATTTAGCAGTAAAGTGGGACAATCGAGCCCTCTTTAAGCCGGCTCTGGGGCACGTACATACCGCCCGTCACCCTCCTCATAGGCGACCCCCCCCCCCATAAATTAATAAGCCATCCAGCCAAAGATGAGGTAAGTCGTAACAAGGTAAGTGTACCGGAAGGTGCACTTAGGCTACCAAGACGTAGCTTAAACAAAAGCATTCAGCTTACACCTGAAAAATGTCTGTTAACACCAGATCGTCTTGATGCCAAACTCTAGCCCAATCGACATGACCTGGAATAACAAAGCTATTACATGCACCCAACTAAAGCATTTACTAGTCCCAGTATAGGCGATAGAAAAGACACCATTGGAGCGATAGAGACTACGTACCGTAAGGGAAAGATGAAATATTAGTGAAATAAACTAAGCTAAAAACAGCAAAGATCAACCCTTGTACCTTTTGCATCATGGTCTAGCAAGAAAAACCAAGCAAAATGAATTTAAGTTTGCCATCCCGAAACCCAAGCGAGCTACTTACGAGCAGCTATTATGAGCGAACCCGTCTCTGTGGCAAAAGAGTGGGATGACTTGTTAGTAGAGGTGAAAAGCCAACCGAGCTGGGTGATAGCTGGTTGCCTGTGAAACGAATCTTAGTTCACTCTTAATTCTTCTCCAAGGAAACAACACAAACCCTAATGAAGCGAATTAAGGGCAATTTAAAGGGGGTACAGCTCCTTTAAAAAAGAATACAATCTCCACGAGCGGATAAATACTAATCTTCTAACAGTACTGTGGGCCCTCAAGCAGCCATCAACAAAGAGTGCGTTAAAGCTCTACTTTACAAAAATATAAGAACAATATGACTCCCTCATCATTAACAGGCTAACCTATATCTAAATAGGAGAATTAATGCTAGAATGAGTAACCTGGGTAATCCCTCTACGACGCAAGCTTACATCGGCACATTATTAACAAACCACCAATATACGATCAATCAAACAAGCAGAGTATTAAGTACATTGTTAACCCGACAGAGGAGCGTCCATTAAGAAAGATTAAAACCTGTAAAAGGAACTCGGCAAACCCGTCAAGGCCCGACTGTTTACCAAAAACATAGCCTTCAGCAAACCACAAACAAGTATTGAAGGTGATGCCTGCCCAGTGACTATTGTTCAACGGCCGCGGTATCCTAACCGTGCAAAGGTAGCGCAATCAATTGTCCCATAAATCGAGACTAGTATGAATGGCTAAACGAGGTCTTAACTGTCTCTTACAGGCAATCGGTGAAATTGATCTCCCTGTACAAAAGCAGGGATGAACACATAAGACGAGAAGACCCTGTGGAACTTTAAAACCAGCAACCACCTTATAACACCTACTCACCCACTGGGTTCACTGACACATAAGACATTGGTCTGCGTTTTTCGGTTGGGGCGACCTTGGAGTAAAACAAAAACCTCCAAAAATTAGACCAAACCTCTAGACTGAGAGCAACCCCTCAACGTGCTAATAGCATCCAGACCCAATACAATTGATCAATGGACCAAGCTACCCCAGGGATAACAGCGCAATCTCCTCCGAGAGTCCATATCGACGGGGAGGTTTACGACCTCGATGTTGGATCAGGACATCCTAGTGGTGCAGCCGCTACTAAGGGTTCGTTTGTTCAACGATTAATAGTCCTACGTGATCTGAGTTCAGACCGGAGTAATCCAGGTCGGTTTCTATCTATGATGAACTCTTCCCAGTACGAAAGGATAGGAAAAGTGAGGCCAATACTACAAGCAAGCCTTCGCCTTAAGTAATGAAACCAACTAAATTACGAAAGGCTATCACACCACACCACGTCCAAGAAAAGGACCAGCTAGCGTGGCAGAGCTCGGAAAATGCAAAAGGCTTAAGTCCTTTAACTCAGAGGTTCAAATCCTCTCCCTAGCTTAACCTACAACTCATGACTAACTTCCCCCTACTAATCAACCTTACCATAGCCCTCTCCTATGCCCTCCCAATCTTGATTGCAGTAGCCTTCCTCACACTAGTAGAGCGTAAAATCTTAAGCTACATACAAAACCGAAAAGGTCCAAACATCGTTGGCCCATATGGACTTTTACAACCATTGGCAGACGGAGTAAAACTATTCATTAAAGAACCCATCCGACCATCAACATCTTCACCAATCCTATTCATCACAACCCCAATGCTAGCCTTACTTCTAGCAATCTCCATCTGAACTCCGCTGCCCCTACCGTTCTCCCTAGCAGACCTCAACCTAGGCCTGCTATTTCTATTAGCCATATCAAGCCTGGCAGTATACTCCATCCTATGGTCTGGATGAGCATCCAACTCAAAGTATGCCCTAATCGGGGCACTACGAGCAGTAGCCCAAACAATTTCATACGAAGTGACCCTGGCAATTATTCTCCTATCCGTTATCCTTCTCAGTGGGAACTACAACCTCAATACTCTTGCAGTCACTCAAGAACCCTTGTACCTTATTTTCTCGTGTTGACCCCTTGCTATAATATGATACGTCTCTACACTTGCTGAGACCAACCGAGCCCCATTTGACCTGACAGAAGGAGAATCCGAACTAGTCTCCGGATTTAACGTAGAATACGCAGCAGGTCCATTCGCATTATTCTTCCTAGCGGAATACGCTAATATCATACTCATGAACACCATCACTACCATCATATTCTTCAACCCAAGCTCACTAAACCCACCTCAAGAGCTGTTCCCTGTAGTGCTAGCCACAAAAGTTCTACTACTATCAGCAGGATTTCTATGAATTCGCGCCTCTTACCCCCGATTTCGATACGACCAACTAATACACCTGCTATGAAAAAACTTTCTCCCACTTACGTTAGCCTTATGCCTCTGACACACCAGCATGCCAATTTGCTATGCGGGACTACCCCCCTACCTAAGATCACCGGAAATGTGCCTGAACACTAAGGGTCACTATGATAAAGTGAACATGGAGGTATACCAGTCCTCTCATTTCCTATAAATTAGAAAAACAGGAATCGAACCTGCACTAGAGAAATCAAAATCCTCCATACTTCCCTTATATTACTTTCTAGTAGGGTAAGCTAAATAAGCTATCGGGCCCATACCCCGAAAATGATGGTTCAACTCCTTCCCCTGCTAATGAACCCTCAGGCAAAACTAATTTTTACGATCAGCCTAATTCTAGGCACCACCATCACAATCTCAAGCAACCACTGAATTATGGCCTGAGCTGGCCTCGAAATCAACACACTCGCCATTCTCCCCATAATCTCAAAATCTCATCACCCTCGATCTATTGAAGCGGCTACCAAATACTTCCTAACCCAAGCAGCCGCCTCAGCCCTAGTATTATTCTCAAGCATAACTAACGCATGACATACTGGTCAATGGGACATTACACAGCTCTCCCACCCCACATCAAGCCTGATCCTGACCTCAGCAATTGCCATAAAACTAGGCCTAGTTCCATTCCACTTCTGATTCCCGGAAGTACTGCAAGGCTCCCCCCTCCTCACCGGTCTCCTATTATCCACCATCATAAAACTTCCCCCAATAACCCTACTATACATAACCTCCCCATCACTAAATCCTACTCTCCTAACCTTCCTAGCCATTCTCTCAGCAGCTATCGGCGGATGAATGGGACTCAACCAAACACAAATTCGAAAAATCATGGCTTTCTCCTCCATCTCCCACCTAGGATGGATAGCAATCATTATTGTATACAACCCCAAACTCACCCTCCTCAACTTCTACTTATATACCATAATAACCGCAACTGTATTCCTGACTTTAAACTCAATCAAAGTGCACAAACTATCCACCCTAATAACCGCATGAACCAAAATCCCCTCACTAAATGCAATACTACTTCTTACCCTACTTTCCCTTGCAGGACTTCCTCCCCTAACAGGATTCCTTCCCAAATGACTCATTATTCAAGAACTAACTAAGCAAGAAATAATTCCTGCAGCCACGCTAATAGCCCTCCTCTCACTATTAAGCCTATTCTTCTACCTCCGCCTTGCGTACTGCACAACAATTACACTCCCACCTCATACTACAAACCACATAAAACAATGACGAACCGGCAAACCAACCAACTTCCTAATTGCCGTCTTAGCCACAATATCCATCGTCCTCCTACCCATTTCCCCCATAATCCTCACTATCATCTAAGAAACTTAGGATTAATTAAACCGAAGGCCTTCAAAGCCTTAAACAAGAGTTGAACCCTCTTAGTTTCTGTTAAAGTCCGCAGGCTACTACCCTGCATCCCCTGAATGCAACCCAGGTACTTTAATTAAGCTAGGACCTTGCAACTCACTAGGCAGATGGGCTTCGATCCCATGACTCTATAGTTAACAGCTACATGCCCTAACCAACAGGCCTCTGCCTAAGACTCCGGTGCACAACTAATGCACATCAATGAGCTTGCAACTCACTATGAACTTCACTACAGAGCCGATAAGAAGAGGAATTGAACCTCTGTAAAAAGGACTACAGCCTAACGCTTATACACTCAGCCATCTTACCTGTGACATTCATTAATCGATGATTATTCTCAACCAACCACAAAGATATCGGGACCCTATACCTAATTTTCGGCGCATGAGCCGGAATAGTAGGCACTGCCCTGAGCCTCCTCATCCGAGCAGAACTAGGACAACCCGGAGCCCTATTAGGAGACGATCAAGTTTACAACGTAGTCGTTACAGCCCATGCCTTCGTAATAATCTTCTTCATAGTTATACCCATTATGATCGGGGGATTCGGTAACTGATTAGTCCCACTGATAATCGGAGCCCCAGACATAGCATTCCCACGAATAAACAACATAAGCTTCTGACTACTTCCCCCATCCTTCCTCCTACTCCTAGCATCCTCTACCGTAGAAGCAGGGGTTGGCACAGGATGAACAGTATACCCCCCACTAGCTGGTAACTTAGCCCATGCCGGAGCCTCAGTTGACTTAGCAATCTTCTCCCTACACCTAGCTGGTATCTCTTCAATCCTAGGAGCAATTAACTTTATCACCACAGCAATCAATATAAAACCCCCCGCCCTATCACAATACCAAACCCCCCTATTCGTATGATCCGTACTAATCACCGCAGTGCTCCTACTGCTTTCACTTCCAGTACTCGCTGCAGGAATTACAATGCTCCTCACAGACCGCAACCTAAATACTACATTCTTCGACCCTGCAGGAGGAGGTGACCCAGTCCTATACCAACACCTTTTCTGATTCTTCGGCCACCCAGAAGTATACATCCTAATCCTACCAGGATTCGGAATTATCTCCCACGTAGTAACCTACTACGCAGGNAAAAAAGAACCATTTGGCTACATAGGAATAGTATGAGCCATACTATCTATCGGGTTCTTAGGTTTTATTGTATGAGCCCACCACATATTTACAGTCGGAATAGACGTTGACACACGAGCATACTTCACATCTGCTACAATAATCATTGCCATCCCAACCGGAATCAAAGTATTCAGCTGACTAGCTACACTACACGGAGGAACAATCAAATGAGACCCACCAATACTATGAGCCCTAGGATTCATCTTCCTATTCACCATCGGAGGACTTACAGGAATTGTCCTAGCAAACTCCTCACTAGACATTGCCCTACATGACACTTACTACGTAGTAGCCCACTTCCACTACGTCTTATCAATAGGAGCAGTATTCGCAATCCTAGCAGGATTCACGCACTGATTCCCCCTATTCACTGGCTACACCCTACACTCAACATGAGCCAAAACCCACTTCGGCGTAATGTTCGTAGGAGTCAACCTCACCTTCTTCCCACAACACTTCCTAGGCCTAGCCGGCATGCCACGACGATACTCAGACTACCCAGACGCCTACACCCTATGAAACACTATCTCCTCCGTAGGATCACTAATCTCACTAACAGCTGTAATCATACTAGTATTCATCATCTGAGAAGCCTTCGCATCAAAACGTAAAGTACTTCAACCAGAACTAACAAGCACTAACGTTGAATGAATCCACGGCTGCCCACCTCCCTTCCACACCTTCGAAGAACCTGCCTTTGTCCAAGTCCAAGAAAGGAAGGAGTCGAACCCCCATATGTTGGTTTCAAGCCAACCGCATAGACCACTTATGCTTCTTTCTCATAGAGACGTTAGTAAAACAATTACATAGCCTTGTCAAGACTAAATTGCAGGTGAAACCCCTGCACATCTCTACCCAAATGGCTAACCACTCACAATTCAACTTCCAAGACGCCTCCTCCCCAATCATAGAAGAACTAATAGGATTCCACGACCACGCCTTAATGGTCGCACTATCAATCTGCACCTTAGTGCTTTATCTACTAACCCACATACTCACAGAAAAACTGTCATCTAGCACAGTAGAAGCACAAGAAATCGAACTCGTCTGAACCATTCTCCCAGCTATAGTACTAGTAACCCTTGCCCTCCCATCCCTACGAATCCTATACATAATAGACGAAATCAACGAACCCGACCTTACTCTAAAAGCCATCGGTCACCAATGATACTGAACATATGAATACACCGACCTAAAAGACCTAACATTCGACTCTTACATAATCCCAACATCAGACCTGCCCCTGGGACACTTCCGACTGCTAGAAGTAGACCATCGAGTTGTAGTTCCAATGAGCTCTACAATTCGAGTCATCGTCACCGCCGATGACGTACTTCACTCATGAGCAGTTCCAAGCCTAGGTGTAAAAACCGACGCAATCCCAGGCCGACTCAACCAAACTTCCTTCCTCGCCTCCCGACCCGGAGTTTACTACGGACAATGCTCAGAAATCTGCGGAGCTAATCACAGTTTCATACCAATCGTAGTAGAATCCACCCCTCTCGCCAACTTCGAAAGCTGATCTTCACTGATAGCCTCCTAATCATTAAGAAGCTATGAACCAGCATTAGCCTTTTAAGCTAAAGAAAGAGGGCTACACCCCTCCTTAATGATATGCCTCAACTAAACCCTGCACCATGATTTTTTATCATGATCATTTCATGACTCACCTTCTCCCTCATCATTCAACCCAAAATCCTATCATTCGTCTCAATAAACCCACCATCTAACAAACCCCCAGCTGCACCAAGCACCACCCCCTGAACCTGACCATGAACCTAAGCTTCTTCGACCAATTCTCAAGCCCATCTCTCCTAGGAATCCCACTCATTCTTATCTCAATAACATTCCCAGCCCTACTAATTCCCTCCATGGACAACCGATGAATCACCAACCGACTCTCAACCCTCCAACTATGATTCATTAACCTAGTCACAAAACAATTAATAATACCACTAGACAAGAAAGGACACAAATGAGCCCTAATCCTCACATCCCTAATAATCTTCCTTCTACTCATCAATCTCCTAGGTCTCCTACCATACACATTCACCCCAACCACCCAACTATCCATAAACTTAGCACTAGCCTTCCCCCTATGACTCGCCACCCTACTAACAGGGCTACGAAACCAACCTTCCGTATCACTAGGTCACCTTCTTCCAGAAGGCACCCCAACCCCACTAATCCCAGCCCTAATCCTAATCGAGACAACAAGCCTACTAATCCGCCCACTAGCCCTAGGCGTACGCTTAACAGCTAACTTAACAGCAGGACACCTGCTCATCCAACTCATCTCTACCGCCACAACAGCCCTATTCACCACAATACCAATAGTCTCACTCTTAACTCTATTAATCCTTCTATTATTAACCATCCTAGAGGTAGCAGTAGCAATAATCCAAGCCTACGTCTTTGTACTTCTACTGAGCCTGTACCTACAAGAAAACATCTAAAACCGACAATGGCACACCAAGCACACTCTTATCACATAGTAGACCCAAGCCCATGACCCATTCTAGGAGCCGCCGCCGCCCTCCTAACTACCTCAGGACTAACAATATGATTCCACTATAACTCCCCTCGACTCCTCATTCTAGGACTACTATCCACTGCCCTAGTTATATTCCAATGATGACGTGACATCATCCGGGAAAGCACATTCCAAGGTCATCACACTCCAACCGTACAGAAAGGACTACGCTACGGCATAGCCCTATTTATCACATCCGAAGCCTTCTTCTTCTTAGGGTTCTTCTGAGCCTTCTTCCACTCAAGCTTAGCCCCAACCCCAGAACTAGGAGGACAATGACCACCCGTGGGAATCAAACCTCTAAACCCCATAGAAGTACCACTACTAAACACTGCCATTCTACTAGCCTCTGGAGTCACCGTAACATGAGCCCACCACAGCATCACAGAGGCCAACCGAAAACAAGCAATCCACGCTCTAACCCTAACCGTCCTCCTAGGGTTCTACTTCACAGCCCTACAAGGCATAGAATACTACGAAGCACCATTCTCTATCGCAGATGGAATCTACGGCTCTACATTCTTCGTTGCTACCGGATTCCACGGGCTACACGTAATCATTGGCTCAACATTCCTGCTAGTATGCCTAGTACGCCTAATCAAATACCATTTCACATCAAACCACCACTTCGGATTCGAAGCCGCCGCCTGATACTGACACTTCGTAGACGTCGTATGGCTATTCCTCTACATCTCTATCTACTGATGAGGTTCTTACTCTTCTAGTATATTAATTACAATCGACTTCCAATCCTTAAAATCTGGTTCAAACCCAGAGAAGAGTAATAAACATAATCCTATTCATACTAGCCATATCATTCACCCTAAGCATCCTACTGACCGCACTAAACTTCTGATTAGCCCAAATAAACCCCGACTCAGAAAAACTATCCCCCTACGAATGCGGATTCGACCCCCTAGGATCTGCCCGACTTCCATTTTCAATCCGATTCTTCCTAGTAGCTATCCTATTCCTTCTATTCGACCTAGAAATCGCCCTATTACTACCACTACCATGAGCCACCCAACTTGAATCCCCCATCACCACCCTAATCTGAACCTCCCTACTTATTCTCCTCCTAACACTAGGACTCATTTACGAATGAATCCAAGGAGGACTAGAATGAGCAGAATAACAGAAAGTTAGTCTAATCAAGACGGTTGATTTCGACTCAACAAATTATAGCTTATACCCTATAACTTTCTTTATGTCCTACCTCCACCTCAGCTTCTACTCAGCTTTCACCCTAAGCAGCCTAGGATTAGCCTTCCACCGAACCCACCTAATCTCCGCCCTACTATGTTTAGAAAGCATAATACTATCCATATATGTGGCACTAGCCATATGACCCATCCAAATACAATCTCCATCCTCCACCATCCTACCAATCATCATACTAACATTCTCCGCCTGCGAAGCAGGAACAGGCCTGGCCCTACTAGTAGCCTCTACCCGAACTCACGGCTCCGACCACCTACATAACTTCAACCTCCTACAATGCTAAAAATCTTAATTCCAACTGCAACACTCCTCCCCCTAGCCATCATATCCCCCCTCAAACACCTATGAACCAACATCACACTACACAGCCTGATCATTGCCACTATTAGCCTGCAATGACTAACCCCCACATACTACCCAAACAAAAGCTTAACCCCCTGAACATCAATCGACCAAATCTCTTCCCCTCTCCTAGTCCTATCATGCTGACTACTACCCCTCATAATCATAGCAAGCCAGAACCACCTAGAACAAGAACCTACCATCCGCAAACGAATCTTCGCTACAACAGTAATCATAGCCCAACTATTTATCCTACTAGCTTTCTCAGCCTCAGAACTGATACTATTCTACATCGCATTCGAAGCAACCCTCATCCCCACTCTCATCTTAATCACACGATGAGGAAACCAACCAGAACGACTAAACGCCGGAATCTACCTCCTATTCTACACACTAGCCAGCTCACTCCCCCTACTAATCGCTATCCTCCACTTACAAAACCAAATCGGCACGCTATACCTCCCAATAATAAAACTATCGCACCCCGCACTAAACTCCTCCTGATCCGGACTAATCGCAAGCCTCGCCCTACTTCTTGCCTTCATGGTCAAAGCCCCCCTTTACGGACTGCACTTATGACTCCCCAAAGCCCATGTAGAAGCCCCAATCGCCGGCTCCATACTACTCGCTGCCCTCCTGCTAAAACTAGGAGGATACGGCATCATGCGAATCACAATCCTAGTGAACCCAGCATCAAACAACCTACATTACCCATTTATTACTCTAGCCCTATGAGGAGCAATCATAACCAGCGCCATTTGCCTACGACAAATTGACCTAAAATCACTAATCGCCTACTCATCCGTCAGCCACATAGGACTAGTCGTAGCCGCAACTATAATCCAAACTCAATGAGCATTCTCAGGGGCAATAATTCTAATGATCTCACACGGCCTAACCTCCTCAATACTATTCTGCCTAGCCAATACCAATTACGAACGAACTCACAGCCGAATCCTCCTACTCACACGAGGCCTACAACCACTACTACCACTAATAGCCATCTGATGGCTACTAGCAAACCTAACAAACATAGCCCTCCCCCCAACAACAAACCTAATAGCAGAACTAACCATTGTCATCGCCCTATTCAACTGATCAGCTTTCACAATCATCCTAACAGGGACAACAATCCTACTCACCGCCTCATACACCCTTTACATACTCACAATAACACAACGAGGCACACTACCCTCCCACATCACCTCCATCCAAAACTCCTCCACCCGAGAGCACCTCCTCATGGCTCTTCACATAATCCCCATGCTCCTTCTAATTCTCAAACCTGAGCTAATCTCCGGCATCCCAATATGCAAGTATAGTTTTAAACAAAACATTAGACTGTGATCCTAAAAATAGAAGTTAAAATCTTCTTACCTGCCGAGGGGAGGTAGAACCAACGAGAACTGCTAATTCTCGAATCTGAGTATAAAACCTCAGTCCCCTTGCTTTCAAAGGATAATAGTAATCCAATGGTCTTAGGAGCCACTCATCTTGGTGCAAATCCAAGTGAAAGTAATGGACCTGTCCCTAGCCCTAAACACATTCATAATCCTAACCCTAGTCACCCTATCCACACCCATCCTACTCCCCCTATTATCCCACAACTTCAAAAACACTCCTGACACCATCACAAACACAGTCAAAACATCCTTCTTAATCAGCCTAATTCCAATAACAATCCACATTTACTCAGGAACGGAAAGCCTGACCCTCCTGTGAGAATGAAAATTCATCATAAACTTCAAAATCCCTATTAGCCTAAAAATAGATTTCTACTCCCTCACCTTCTTCCCCATCGCCCTATTCGTCTCATGATCTATCCTACAATTTGCAACATGGTACATAGCCTCAGACCCCCATATCACAAAATTTTTCACCTACCTACTATTCTTCCTAATAGCAATACTCATCCTAATCATCGCTAACAACCTATTCGTCCTATTCATCGGCTGAGAAGGAGTAGGAATCATATCCTTCTTACTAATCAGCTGATGACACGGACGAGCAGAAGCTAACACCGCCGCTCTACAAGCCGTACTATACAACCGAGTCGGAGACGTAGGACTTATTCTATGCATAGCCTGATTAGCCTCAGCCATAAACACCTGAGAAATCCAACAACTCTCCTCCCCAACCCAGACCCCAACACTACCCCTACTAGGCCTAATCCTGGCTGCAACCGGAAAATCCGCCCAATTCGGACTTCACCCATGACTGCCAGCCGCTATAGAAGGACCAACCCCCGTATCTGCCTTACTCCACTCCAGCACAATAGTAGTAGCCGGAATCTTCCTACTTATCCGAACCCACCCCCTATTCAACAACAACCAAACCGCCCTAACCCTATGCCTATGTCTAGGAGCCCTATCCACTCTATTTGCAGCCACATGCGCCCTCACCCAAAACGACATCAAAAAAATCATTGCTTTCTCAACTTCGAGCCAACTAGGACTAATAATAGTAACTATCGGACTTAACCTCCCAGAATTAGCCTTTCTCCACATTTCAACCCATGCATTTTTCAAAGCTATACTCTTCCTGTGCTCAGGATCCATCATCCACAGCCTAAATGGTGAACAAGACATCCGAAAAATAGGAGGCCTGCAAAAAATAATACCAACAACAACTTCATGCCTAACCATCGGAAACCTAGCCCTCATAGGAACACCATTCCTAGCAGGATTCTACTCAAAAGACCAAATCATCGAAAGCCTAAGCACATCATACCTAAACACCTGAGCCCTACTGATAACACTACTAGCCACCTCATTCACTGCAGTATACACAATTCGCATAACCGTACTAGTACAGACCGGCTTCGTTCGAATTCCATCCCTAACCCCAATAAATGAAAACAACCCCGCAGTGACTTCACCCATCACCCGACTTGCACTAGGAAGCATCACGGCAGGATTCCTCATCACCTCATTCATCATCCCCACAAAAACCCCCACAATAACAATACCACTGCAAATCAAAATAACAGCCCTAGTAGTAACCGCCCTAGGAATTATCCTAGCCCTAGAAATCTCAAAAATAGCCCAAACTCTCCTCCTCACAAAACAATCCTCCTTCTCAAACTTCTCCACCTCCCTAGGATACTTCAACCCACTAACTCACCGCTTAACCATGTCCAACTCCCTCAACGGAGGACAAAACATTGCTTCACACCTAATCGACCTGTCCTGATACAAAATCATAGGGCCAGAAGGACTAGCCAACTTACAATTAATAGCAACCAAAGCCTTCACCTCCCTCCATTCCGGCCTAATCAAATCCTACCTAGGAGCATTCGCCCTATCCATCATTATCATCCTCATATCCACATACAGAACCCACTAATGGCCCTCAACATTCGTAAAAACCACCAAGTCCTAAAAATCATCAACAACGCCCTAATTGACCTCCCAACACCATCAAACATCTCAACATGATGAAACTTCGGGTCTCTACTGGGCATCTGCTTAGTCACCCAAATTGTCACAGGTCTTCTGCTAGCCACACACTACACAGCAGACACCAACCTAGCCTTCTCTTCCGTAGCCCACATATGCCGAGACGTACAATTCGGCTGACTAATCCGTAACCTACATGCAAACGGAGCCTCCTTCTTCTTCATCTGCATCTACCTACACATCGGCCGAGGAATCTACTACGGCTCATACTTAAACAAAGAAACCTGAAACATCGGAGTCATCCTCTTATTGACCCTCATAGCAACTGCTTTCGTAGGATACGTCCTGCCATGAGGCCAAATGTCATTCTGAGGAGCTACAGTAATCACAAACCTGTTCTCAGCAATCCCATACATTGGCCAAACACTAGTAGAATGAGCCTGAGGAGGATTTTCCGTCGACAACCCCACATTAACACGATTCTTCGCTCTCCACTTCCTACTACCATTCGTTATCGTAGGCCTCACACTAGTCCACCTCACCTTCCTACACGAAACTGGATCAAACAACCCGACAGGAGTCCCATCGGACTGCGACAAAATCCCATTCCACCCTTACTACACCGTAAAAGACATCCTAGGATTCGCACTAATAATCTCCCTCCTAGTCTCCCTAGCCCTATTCTCCCCAAACCTCCTAGGAGACCCAGAAAACTTCACACCAGCCAACCCCCTAGTAACCCCTCCCCACATTAAACCCGA
The DNA here is from genome assembly GCF_027477595.1 of Haemorhous mexicanus. NCBI lineage: Eukaryota > Metazoa > Chordata > Aves > Passeriformes > Fringillidae > Haemorhous > Haemorhous mexicanus. Next base: position 15,731 of record NC_025610.1, read on the forward strand.
ATGATACTTCCTATTCGCCTACGCCATCCTACGATCCATCCCAAACAAACTAGGAGGTGTACTAGCCCTAGCCGCCTCAATCCTCGTACTATTCCTAATACCACTACTCCACACATCAAAACTACGATCCATAACATTCCGTCCTATCTCCCAAATCCTATTCTGAACCCTAGTCGCAAACGTCCTAGTCCTTACATGAGTGGGAAGCCAACCAGTAGAACACCCATTCATCATCATCGGCCAACTAGCCTCGTTCACCTACTTCCTAATCATTCTAGTCCTGTTCCCCATCGCAGCCGCACTAGAAAACAAACTACTAAAACTTTAATCAACTCTAATAGTTTATAAAAACATTGGTCTTGTAAGCCAAAGATTGAAGACTAAACCCCTTCTTAGAGTTACATCAATCACCCCAATATCAAGGAGAAAGGACTTAAACCTTCATCACCAACTCCCAAAGCTGGCATTTTAACCTAAACTACTCCCTGACTTTTCCCCCCCTAAACAGCCCGAATCGCCCCCCGAGACAACCCCCGCACAAGCTCCAACACCACAAACAAAGTCAATAACAGCCCTCACCCACCAATTAAAAGTAACCCAACTCCCTCCGAATAAAGAACAGCCACCCCACTAAAATCCGATCGAACCGTCAATAATCCCCCACTATTAACAGTATTCTCTCCCACTAAAAATCCCAACACACCCCCCATAACAAGACCCACTAACACAACCAAACCCATCCCAAGACCATAACCAACTACCCCTCAACTCACCCAGGACTCAGGATACGGGTCTGCCGCCAACGAAACCGAATAAACGAACACCACCAACATCCCACCCAAATAAACCATAACAAGTACCAAAGACACAAAAGAAACCCCCAAACTAACCAACCAACCACAACCAGCAACAGCCGCTACCACTAATCCTAGCACCCCATAATAAGGAGAGGGATTAGAAGCGACTGCTAAACCACCCAAAGCAAAGCACACCCCTAAAAACAAAACAAACTCTATCATAAAATTCCTGCTCGGACTTTCTCCGAGATCTATGGCCTGAAAAACCATCGTTATAAAATTTAACTACAAGAAC